>NW_027590615.1:0-233506 GCF_964213995.1 Mustelus asterias
CCTCAACCTATCCTCATAAGGCATGCCCCCCAATCCAGGCAACACCCTTGTAAATCTCCTCTGCACCCTTTCAATGGCTTCAACATCTTTCCTGTAATGAGGCGACCAGAACTGCGCGCAGTACTCCAAGTGGGGTCTAACCAGGGTCCTATAAAGCTGCAGCATTATCTCCCGACTCCTAAACTCAATCCCTCGATTAATGAAGGCCAGTACGCCGTACGCCTTCTTGACCGCATCCTCCACCTGCGAGGCCGCTTTAAGAGTCCTATGGACCCGGACCCCAAGGTCCTTCCGATCCTCTACACTGCTAAGAATGGTACCCTTCAAATTATACTGCTGCTTCATCCCATTGGATCTGCCAAAATGGATCACCACACACTTATCCGGGTTGAAGTCCATCTGCCACTTCTCCGCCCAGTCCTGCATTCTATCTATGTCTCGCTGCAACTTCTGACATCCCTCCAAACTATCCACAACACCACCTACCTTGGTGTCGTCAGCAAACTTACCAACCCATCCCTCCACTTCCTCATCCAGGTCATTTATGAAAATGACAAACAGCAAGGGTCCCAGAACAGATCCCTGGGGCACTCCACTGGTCACTGACCTCCATGCAGAGAAAGACCCCTCCACAGCCACTCTCTGCCTTCTGCAGGCAAGCCAGTTCTGGATCCACAAGGCAACAGCCCCTTGGATCCCATGCCCTCTCACTTTCTCAAGAAGTCTTGCATGGGGGACCTTATCGAACGCCTTGCTGAAGTCCATATAGACCACATCCACCGCTCTTCCTTCGTCAATGTGTTTGGTCACATTTTCAAAGAACTCAACCAGGCTCGTAAGGCACGACCTGCCCTTGACAAAGCCGTGCTGACTACTTTTGATCATACTGACTAGTTGGAAGTCAATTCAGGATTTTTCTATTTAACTTCCCCTCTCCAAATTTCCTCCCCATTCTGACTCTCCTCCACAGCTTTTCTGCTTCTAATTTACAGATTATATCCTCTGTCCGTCTCTTTTTTCCTTTCTTCTCTCCCTCTCTCTTTGCCTTCTTCTTTGCTTCCCTATCTATCTCTTCCTCAACTCTTCTTCTCTCCGACCAGCTTTATTCTCTCTAACTGGATTTCTCTCTGATCCAGTGCGTTTCCATTCTTCATTCTCATTATAACTTTACCCCATATCTCCCTATCGCTCTCCAATTGTTCTCTCTCCTCCTGTTTCTCCCCGTATCTCTCTATCTCGCCACAGTATTGCTCTCTCCATCTCGCTTTCTCCCCATTCCTGTTCACCTCCCTCCAGAGTCTCTCCCTCTCCCTTTCCAGCTTTCTTTTTAGGGATTTTAAGCACAGCATGATCCCATGGGCGGCACTGTGACCATATCCAGAGAGGACAAAGTGGGGGTGGGGGGAGGCATGTCATTCCCCCAGCCTCGCGCTTGGTGTAATCCTCCACCCAGCTCCATGTGAATTCTGAGTTTGGATACATATCCCCTCAGTGACAGAAAGAGATAAACTCCCCTCTTTGAACTGGGGACAAGCTGTGTCCATTCCTTTGGTAGACTTTGTAAAATGAGCCTCCCAGTAGTTATTTATGAATAAATTAATCGATCTATTGATTGATTTGTGTAAATAAGGAATCTCAGGGCTCTGACTGAGGCTATTCTCCAGAGACAGGAAGCTGGGCACTGACTCCTAACTGGAGACCCCCAGATAAGGTGGTTCTTCCCACCCCCTCACAGCAATATGGTTTGTGGTTATTGGCAGTGTGGCTCAGAAATATTGCATCGCTCCTTTCAACACAGTGCACATGAAAGAGAGGGAAAGAAGCAGAGATATGGACAGAAATAGGAAGTTAGAAGGAGGGATGGAGTCAGAGGTGGTGGGTGTGGTTGCAAAGACCTGGCCCTAGATAAGAACATCCATCTTTACAATGAGTGAGAGAGATAGTGGCAGGAGGAGAAAAGAGAAGGAGGGAGTGGAGCAGAGACAGAGGGAGGCCCGAGGGGAGTGGAAGGTCAAAGCAGAGGTGGTGATGGAGGGACAGCATTTGAGAAAGAGAGACAGGATGTGAGATTCTCCAATGTGTGGTCACCAGCTGCAGCTCCACTCAAACCCTATCAGATAGTCTGGGAGGATGTAAAAAGTGTCCTGAAGGAATCAGCAGCCGCTTCCCAAACTGAAAGAGGGAGTTGAGCGGCTTCTAGAGACTGAGAGGGGACAGGGGGTGGGCAGGATGGAGCAGGGCTGGCATTTAAATTCAGGTTTAGAAGATTCTCTCTGTGGAACTCTCTCTCTCTCTCTCCATTTCAATGTTTCTGTCTGATTGGAAGAAATGGAGGGAAGGAAAGAGTGAGAGAGAATGAAGAGAACCAAGAATGAGGGGTGATAGAATAATAGAATCATACAGAGCAGAAGAGGCCCTTCAGCCCATCGATTCTGCACTGTCACATTAGAAATACCTGAAATCCCACCTAACCCCATCTGCCAGCACTTGGCCCAGAGCCCTGAATGTTATGTTGTGCCAAGTGCTCATCCAGATACCTTTTGAAGGATGTGAGGCATCCCACCTCCACCACCCTCCCAGGCAGCGCATCCCAGACCGTCAGCACACTCTGGGGAAAAACATATTTCCTCACACCCCTCCCCCCCCAAACCTCCTGACCCCCACCGTGAACCTATGTCCCCTCGTGACTGACCCTTCAGATATGGGGAACAGTTGCTCCTCATCCACTCTGTCCATGGCCCTCATAATCTTGTCTACCACGATCAGGTCGCCCCTCAGTCTTCTCTGCTAAAACGTTAATAACCCAAGCCCACGCAACCTCTTTTCATAACGTTGATCTTCCATCCAAGGCAGCATCTTGGTGAATCTCCTCTGTACCCCCATCCAGCGCAAACACATCCTTCCTATAATGTGGCGATCAGAACTGCACACAGTACTCCAGCTGGGGCCTCACCAAGGATCGAGACAATTCCAACATTACTTCCCTGCTTTTGTCATCTATGCTTCGATTGATAAAGGCAAGTGTCCCATATGCCATTTTCACCTCCCTACTAACATGCCCTTCTGCTTTCAAAGATCTGTGGTCAAATACGCCAAGGTCACATTCTACCATAGATCTTCCTATAGTCCGAACATTCATTGAGTACTTCCTTGTCAAATTACTCCTTCCAAAGTGTATCAGCTCACACTTTTCAGGGTTACATTCCATTAAACGGGGTAAAACACACTCCACACTGCGAACTGCACCTTGTGCGATCTTGCTGCAGAACTTGCGTTAAAGGTTGTCTCAGTGTTAAGAGAGAGTTTTATCTTTCCAGGGAAGTGAAGGGAATTCTCCAGACTTGGGACAATGCACACACACAGAGTGGAAGGTGTGTGGGGCTTTTTGTTGGGTGCCTTTGGGGAAGGGGCTCACAGCAGGTGTGAGGATGGAGGCAGGGGTAGGGCTGTGTCTCATTTGATTCGCTTCACAGTGCAACTGCTGTGGGATCTTGCTGTGCACACACTGTCCTGGGCCCTTTGCAATGATCATCCTCTTTGAAAATAGCTCACTGACTGCAAAGAAGGCTCCAAGGCCTTGAATATAAAAAAGCTTAAACTTGAACAATGGGACTGAGGGAGTTCATGATCACTTTCTGCAGAGGAGTGAGGGGACATTCAGCCAATATCACATTGCTGTCTGTGGGATCTTACTGTGCGACCAATATTGCAGCCTCAGTTTGTACATTAAAACAAGAAACACACACACAGAAAACAATTATCATAAACTCTGAACTGAATTTTGAAACTGCCTCTGTGCTTTGGATCTTCCTGTGCCCAAGTTGCATCAGAAATCTCTAAATTAACAGCAGTGAGGTCAGATTAACAATTAATCTCATCACTGTAAATAATTCTTGATGGCCTGGAATGAAAGTTCTTTAACTAGAAGCGGGTGTAATTGTGGAATAAAAAATGTGTCTGAGGCAGAGAGATAAATGTGAGGGTGAATGAAATGCACAGGGTTCTATTTGAATACAGTTTGCTGTGGTGGTGATTGTCGGAGCTCTCGCTCTATGTCTGGTGTTGGGAAGCTGAGTTTGTGAAGTGTGGTCCCTTTAAAAGCTGGTTTTGTCTCCCTTTAAAGTTGGACTTGTGTCAATGCTTGGAGGCTTCAAATGCAGGTACAGACAGAGTACACAGACTGCAACAGTTGCAGCCAAGACCAAGCATCAGCATCGCCATGGTAACAGGCTTTGCAGGTTTTTGAATTTTGAGTTCAGCCTATCAATTCAAGTCCTAATCTCAGGGCCCTCAGGATGCCTTTTCCATTCGCTTCATTCCATACAGTTACTGTGTTTAATTTTATGAGTTGAATCGTTAAATAAAATTGCAGCAGCCGCGTCAATTCATTCCACTCAGGATGCAATTGTCGGTTTTCAAACTCTCACCCAACGTTCTCATTAGATTGTGTTATCAGTGAGGGAGAGAGAGAAAAAGAGGAAGGTGAAAGAGAGAGAGAGAGAGAGAGAAGGCCGAGAGGAAGGGAGAGGTGAGAAGATAAATTGTCGGGGGGAGGGGGTTGGGGGGTGAGGGAGGGTGGGCGGGGGGAGAGAGGACGTGTTTAGGGGGTCCTCCACTGTTTCATTCCAGGCGAGCCCCCCAGTCATTGAAACATATAAACTAGAAGCGTGAGTAGGAACCTGCGCCACCATTCAATTGTATTGTGACTGATCATCAAATTTAATAACTTGATTCACCCTGACCCCAAATCCTTTGATCCCTTTCGCCCCGAGAGCTATATCGAATTCATTTTTGAAATTACAGAACGCCTGTGAATTCATCACATTCACCACCCTCTGACTGAAGAAATTTCTCCTCACCTCAGTTCTAAAAAGGTTTTCCTTTATCATCAAACGAAGACAGCGAGTTGTGGACTCCCCCACCATTGGTAACTTTCTTTCTGAATCGACCCGTTCGAATCCTGTTTGAATTTTATAAGTTTCTATGAGATCCCCTCTCACTATTCTGAATGCATTTGCCTTAACAACATTCTGTGGTAGTGAATTCCACACATTCACCACCCTCTGACTGAATACATTTCTCCCCACCTCAGCTCCAAAAGGTTTGTCCCTAATCCTAAAACTATGACCCCGAGTTCTCGACTCCCCCACCATTGGGAACATTCTTTCTGAATCGACCCTGCCTCATTCTGTTAGAATTTAATACGTTTCTATGAGGTCCCCTCTCACTCTACAAATCTCCATTGAATATAATTCTAACCAATCTAATCTCTCCTCATATGACAGACCTGCCATCCCAGGAATCAGCCTGGTAAACCGTCGCTGTACTTCCTCTATAGCAAGGACATCCTTCCGAGATCAGGACACCAAAACTGAACAAAACTCTCCAGGTGTGGCCTCTCCAATGCTCTATAAATTGCAGCAACTCATCCCTATCCCTCAATAGGAACCATCTCGCTATGAAAGCTTACAGACCATTTAGCTCCATTCCTGCCTGCTGTACCTGCCTGGTTCCGTGCAGTGAATGATGCACGAGGACACCAAGGTTTTGATGAGAATCCACCTCCCTCAATTTACACCCATTCAATAATAACTTGTCTTCCTAATATTCCTACCAGAGTCGATATCCTCACAGTGATCCACATTAAACTGCATCTGCCATGCGTATGACCACACCCTCAGCCTGTCCAAATCACGCTGAATATTCTCTGCACCCTCCTCACAGTTCACCCTCCCACCCAGCTTTGTGCCATCTGCAAATTTGGAGATGATGCATTCAGTAACCCTTCTGGAAGACTAAATAAACCCCATCCTCTGGTTCCCCTCGGTCAACTCTACTCGTTCTACCCTCAAACAATTCCAAGATATTCCAATCATGATTTCCCTTTAGTAAATCCATGCTGCCTTTGTCTGATTATGGCGCTGCCTTCCAAATGCCGAGTTATCAAATCCTTGAAATTTGACTCTTGCAACTTCCCCAGCACCGACGTTAGGCTCACTGGTCTATAGTTCACTGTTTTCTCTCTCCAGTCCTGTCTGAATACCGGGCTTGCATTAGCTACCCTCCAGTCTGTAGGAACCAGCCCAGAGTCCAATAAAATAGGAAAATAACCACCATTGGAACTCTTATTCCCAGGAAGACTTCCTTAAGTACTCTGGGATGAAGATTATCAGGACCTGGAGATTTATCCACCTTCAATCCCATCATTTTCCCCAAAACCATTTCTCTACAAATTCAAATTTCCTTCAGCTCCTCTCGAAAACTTGTTCCTCTCAGAACTTTTGGAACGTTATTCATGTCTTCCTTTCTGAAGATCGAAGCAATCTTCAATTTAATTCCTCAGCTATTACATTGTTCCCCGTTATGGGATCTCCCATTTCTGACTGCAAAGGTCCTAGTTCGTCAATCTGTGTCTCATTACATACCGATAGATATTTTTTGAAGTCAGTTGTCATGTTCCACGTTAGATTACTTTCGTACCCTATTTTTCTTTCCTTAGTCAATCCCTTGCTCCTCCCAAAAGAATGGATTTGTAAACAGTGATTGTGTTACTGAGGGTGAATCTGTGATGATGTGTTTTAGCTTTTCACCAAATCACACCTACAATTGTGTTTTAAATCTGGCTGCTCCCACATTGCAGTGTGATTGTGGGATCTTGCTGTGCAGGATGACCAGCAGCATTTCTGAAATGACACAGGAACATTTTATTTTCCTCAGAAACCCTCTAACCCTCCTGCTGCTGACCTTAGTCTACACACCTTGGACATTGACCCCTCTGCTCAGGGGAAGAAGTTTCTTCTTAACTATCCTATCTTTGTCCCTCATAATTTTGAACACCTCAATGATGTCCGCACTCCGCCTTCACTGTTCTGTGGAAAGCAACCCCAGCCTAACCAGCCTGTCTTCACTGCAGAAACACTGCTGCCCAGGCAACATCCTGGTGAATCTCCTTTGCGTTCCTTCCAGAGCAATCACATCCTCCGTCTAGTGAGGCCCCCAGAACTCCTCACAGTCCTCGAGCTGAAGACAAATGAGTGTTTCATACATCTCCATCATCACCTCCCTGCTCCTATCTTCGATACATCAGCTGATAAAGAAAATTGTCATGTCTGCCTTCTTAAGCAGCTGATCATCAGAAGTTACCCACTGGAATGGAAAACATTAGAACGTTTATGTTTTTTTCTTGAGTTTAAACAGAAATTAAATTTTAAAAATCCAAAGAGCAGTTGTCCAGTCACAACCTCAACATAAAAAAATAAATGAACTAACTTCAAAAGAGTGAAAAAAATACATCAAGTAACACAGGCTGTGATAAAGAGCATTCAGCACATGTTCCAAAATTAAGATCATCTTGACAGATTTCATTGAATAATTTTCCCAATTATCAGGAATGATCTGGTCGATGTCCGACACATGGCGTTTCTAGATACCTTCAGTAAGTTAACAGACTTCAGTAAACTCAGAGCAAGTGGAGTTAGAGGACCAGCAGCAGAATGACTAGAAGCTGGTTACAAAGACACAACACAGGCAGTGGGAGTTAAAGGGATTTACTCTGATTGCTGGAAGGTGGGAAGTGGTTTTCCACAAGGATCAGCGCTGGGATCACTTTCCTTCACCATTTACATCAACAACATGGAATCGGGAAGCAAAATTATCATTTCAAAATTTACCAACCAATCCAAACTGAGAATGAGAATGAGCAGAGTGGAAGAATACAACTCAACACAATAACACATTAATAATAAATTATAAACTTGCAAATTGAGTATTGGAATTGGAAATTAATTTCACCACAGCTCAGTGTCAGGTTCTTCATTCTGATCAGAACAATATGTTTCCCAATCACTCTGTAGAAATCAAGTATCTGAATGTTTTCGAGGAGTTCAGGGCTTCAGGTGATCAGACTCACAAATCGCTTTCAGAAGCAACACAGTTCAGATATAACCATAACAATCCGGAAAATAAAACATTGGAGTTCATTTATAGATTAATGGAAATGTGAACAGTTCACAACATTTTTGAAATACAAATCACAGAATATTGCCCCTCTGTTATTGGGTTGTTTAAATATCAGGAACTAGCTGAAACCTGTTTCTTTTCAATACATAACCGAGTTACCGAGCCATCTCACATCACACACTGACCACAAAACATCATTAGAACAAAACCAATCGCTTCCTATTTCCGAGCGATTCCAAAGATTAAACACAGAGACAGCTCCATGGAATGGAGATCTCACTCACCCAACAAAAAATACATATCATTGAAATTAAACCAACTTATTTCATTCCAGTACTTTTGTACAATCACAATACAATTCGACTCGGATAGATAGTGCCAGAAATAGATGGATACTTCAATCAGGTATACCACTCTGGTGACCAACAAGACACAATGAGTATAATTCTACACTGACAACGACATCCTGCAATACTTGTTAACTTGTGTCAGGTATTCCGCTCTGGTTACTGATCCACAATCAAAGGGTAATTTTATTCTTACTCCCACTAAATGTTATTTCAGGTTGATCGCTGTAACTGAAATCCAATCTAACATGACACAAGATTCCACTAAATACAATAACTTCATTGATTCCTCAGCCTATGAATTACGTGCAGAGTTGGTTGTGTCAGTTGATGAAAAGGATTAAAGCCACAGAGATATTTCAAGTAACTTGATTTCAGTGAGTTACATCTTTCACCTGGTCTCTGGATAACAGTGACAATGAGATCAGCATGGAGCATTTTCATTCAGAGTTTAAAATCAGAGAGCCGCTCACACACAGGTTTACACAACCTCAATGGTTAGAGTCACTCACCAGGAACACCAATAATGGCAATGATTGGGTAGAATATTTTCTCAGCCATGTCGATTGGATCCAGCATCTTCAGTGTGAAGTGAAGTGTCTCTTCGAGCTGCTGGCAGTCTCTCTGTCTCAAACTCTGAGGTTACCTATTCCCAAAGCCTTTAATATATACACTGCAGAATCACCTCAGGGACACTGAGGGAGCAACAAGATTTTAAAAAAATATTTGAACAAACAGATTGCGACATTGAGTTCAGTGATGGATAATTATCTTTAGATAAAATTAAATCTTTCCAAACACTGGATTCTGTTGATCACATTTATCATCTAATAACAAGTGGAAAGATGCTGTCCACTCAAACACCATCAGTCCCATCTCTCGACCTCACATTGTTTCAGTGATATCTGATACTGGACTGTGACGTTTCAGTAATGAAGTTTCAAATGTCACCGTGTCTCTCTCTGTGTGGTATTTAACTGTGGACATTCAGTGATGTGAATTAAGTGGGTTCTGGGTGAACATAGATTGTAAAATGATGTTAATCAATAATCTGGAACTGTTTAACCTCAGACCCTCAAAGCCTGCAGCAGATACAAACACATCATCTCTTAGAGCAGTAAATATGCAGATTTAACTGTGACAAGTAACGCACAGACACCAACTGATACAGGTCCCACATCTGATACACAACCTTATGGGGGGAGAGAAATGGGTCCAGATGTGGAGACAGAGAGAGAGAGACAGGACCTGCGAATGTGGAAGGGATTGTGTGGAAGCAGATATTGTGAGAGGAATGGTGTTCATAATAGTAACTGAAACTCAGAGGAAGACAGCTCCATCGTAATGGACCCGGTGCTGTGTTCACATTAAATAGATCAGCTGGAGCATTGTGTCCTGTTCTGGGTCACACACTTTAGACAAGATGTGATGACATTGGCAAGAGAAATGGAGGAGAAGGTCCAACATGAAAGAGGGAACTGTGGTGAGAGAGAGGGAGAAAAATGGGCAGAGAGAGTGATGGATACAGAGTGGGTAAGAGGTCGAGGAAGACAAATGAGGTGAGTGGGAGATGCAGTGCGAATGAGAGAGAGAGGTGTGCGTGTGGACTGAGAGAGTGAGAGACACAGAATAGAGATGGGCTGAGGGGGAGAATTGGGTGGGGTGAGAGAGACAGAAGTGGGTTCAGATAAAGAGCAGGGGTGAGAGGGGGGGAGAGAAGGATCAGTGATATGAAGTGGCCTGAGAGAAGCTGTGTTGTGGGGCAGAGGGAGGGAGTGAGTGGGAGTGTGAGTTGTGAGAGGAAAGTGTGAGTGAGGGAGTAAATGTTACAGAGGGATTGTGTGAAAGAGTGTGTGAGAAGTGTGAGTGTGCAAGTGTGTGAGCGTGCAAGTGTGTGAGTTTGCATGTGTGTTTTTGTGTTTGTGGGTGCATGCAGTATATAAAGAGAGGGAGTGTGACAGAGGGAGCGAGAGTGTGGGAGTGTGTGAGGGTGACACAGGGAGGAAGAGGGCGTGCGGATTGTGTCAGGTCTGAGAGTGCTGGATCGTGTCTGTGTTTGTGGGTGTTTTTGTCATGGAAGATGGAAGATTAGAGTGTGTCTGTCTGTGAGCGTGTCCACGAGAGACAGCTTGTGATTGTGCGCATGTATGTTAGTGTGTGTACCAGAGAATGTGAGTGTGTGTTTGTGTGAGAGTGTGTGAGAGAGTGTGTGTTTGGGACAGTGAGGATATACAAATTCCTGAATGTGCATTTGAGAGGGTGTGAGAGTGATGTGAGAGTGTGGGTTTGTGTAAGTGTGTGTGAGAGAGTGTGTGAGTGTGTAATATTGTGTAAATGTGTGTGTGGGAGAGTGTACGTGAGTTGGTGAGGGTCTGTGTGAGTGTACGAGTTGGTGAGGGTGTGTGTGTGAGTGTACGTGAGTTGGTGAGGGTGTGTGTGAGTGTACGTGAGTTGGTGAGGGTGTGTGTGAGTGTACGTGAGTTGGTGAGGGTGTGTGGGTGAGTGTACGTGAGTTGATGAGGGTGTGTGTGTGACTGTACATGAGTTGGTGAGGGTGAGTGTGAGTGTACGTGAGTTGGTGAGGGTGTGTGTGTGAGTGTACGTGTGTTGGTGAGGGTGAGTGTGAGTGTACGTGAGTTGGTGAGGGTGTGTGTGTGAGTGTACGCGAGTTGGTGAGGGTGTGTGTGAGTGTACGTGAGTTGGTGAGGGTGTGTGTGTGACTGTACATGAGTTGGTGAGTGTACGTGAGTTGGTGAGGGTGTGTGTGTGAGTGTACGTGAGTTGGTGAGGGTGTGTTTGAGTGTACGTGAGTTGGTGAGGGTGTGAGTGTGAGTGAACGTGAGTTGGTGAGGGTGTGTGTGTGAGTGTACGTGAGCTGGTGAGGGTGTGTGCGTGAGTGTACGCGAGTTGGTGAGGGTGTGTGCATGAGTGTACGTGAGTTGGTGAGGGTGTGTGTGTGAGTGTACGTGAGTTGGTGAGGGTGTGTGCGTGAGTGTACGTGAGTTGGTGAGGGTGTGTGTGAGTTTACGTGAGTTGGTGAGGGTGTGTGTGAGTGTACGTGAGTTGGTGAGGGAATGTGTGTGAGTGTACGCGAGTTGGTGTGGGTGTGTGTGAGTTTACGTGAGTCGGTGAGGGTGTGTGTGAGTGTACGCGAGTTGGTGAGGGTGTGTGTGTAAGTGTAAGTGAGTTGGTGAGGGTGTGTGTGAGAGTGTACGTGGGTTGGTGAGGGTGTGTGTGTGAGTGTACGTGAGTTGGGGAGGGTGTCTGTGTAAGTGTACGTGAGTTGGTGAGGGTGTGTGCATGAGTGTACGCGAGTTTGTGTGGGTGTGGGTGAGTGTACGTGAGTTGGTGTAGGTATGTGGGAGTGTACGTGAGTTGGTGAGGGTATGTGTGTGAGTGTACGTGAGTTGGTGAGGGTGTGTGTGTGAGTGTACGCGAGTTGGTGAGGGTGTGTGTGTGAGTGTACGCGAGTTGGTGAGGGTGTGTGTGTGAGTGTACGTGAGTTGGTGAGGGTGTGTGTGTGAGTGTACGCGAGTTGGTGAGGCTGTGTGTGTGAATGTACGCGAGTTGGTGAGGGTGTGTGTGAGTGTACGTGTGTTGGTGAGGGTGTGTGTTTGAGTGGACGTGAGTTGGTGAGGGCGTATTTGAGTGTACGTGAGTTGGTGATGGTGTGTGTGAGTGTATGTGAGTTGGTGAGTGTGTGTGTGAGTGTACGTGAGTTGGTGAGGGTGTGTGTGGGTGTGTACGCGAGATGTTGAGGGTGTGTGTGTGAGTGTACATGAATTGGTGAGGGTGTGTGTGAGTGTACGCGAGTTGGTGAGGGTGTGTGTGTGAGTGTACATGAATTGGTGAGTGTGTGTGTGAGAGTGTACGTGAGTTGGTGAGGGGATGTGTGAGATTGTACGTGAGTTGGAGAGGGTGTGTGTGAGAGTACGTGAGTTGGTGAGGGGATGTGAGTGTACGTGAGTCGGTGAGGGTGTGTGTGAGTGTACGCAAGTTGGTGAGGGTGTGTGTGTGAGTGTACGTGAGTTGGTGAGGGAATGCGTGTGAGTGTATGCGAGTTGGTGAGGGAATGTATGTGAGCGTTACCGGGTTGGTGAGGGTGAGGGTGTGTGTGTGCGTGTGTGAGTGTACACGAGTTGGTGAGGGTGTGTGTGAGGGTACGTGAGTTGTTGTGGGTGTATTTGTGTATTCGCCAGTTGGTGAGGGTGCGTGTGTTTGTGTCCGCAAGTTGGTGAGTGTGTGAGGGTACAAGAATTGATGAGTGTGTCTGTGTGAGTGTACGCGAGTTGGTGAGTGTGTGTGTGTGTGAGTGTACGTGAGTTGATGAGGGCGTGTGTGTGAGTGTACATGATTTGGTGAGGGTGTGTGTGAGGGTATATTCGAGTTGGTGAGGGCGTGTGTGAGTGTACGTGAGTTGGTGAGGGTGTGTGTGAGTGTACGTGAGTTGGTGAGTGTGTGTGTGTGAGTGTACGTGAGTTGGTGAGGGTGTGTGTAAGTGTACGTGAGTTGGTGAGGGTGTGTGTGAGTGTACGTGAGTTGGTGAGGGTGTGTGTGTGAGTGTACATGAGTTGGTGAGGGTGTGTGTGAGGGTATGCGAGTTGGTGAGGGAATGTGTGTGAGTGGACGTGAGTTGGTGAGGGTGTGTGTGTGAGTGTACGTGAGTTGGTGAGGGTGTGTGTGTGAGTGTACGTGAGTTGGCGAGGGTGTGTGTGTGTGTGAGTGTACGTGAGTTGGTGAGGGTGTGTTTGAGTGGACGTAAGTTGGTGAGAGTGTGTGTGTGTGAGTGTACGTGAGTTGATGAGGGCGTGTGTGTGAGTGTACATGATATGGTGAGTGTGTGTGTGAGTGTACGTGAGTTGGTGAGGGTGTGTGTGAGGGTATATTCGAGTTGGTGAGGGCGTGTGTGAGTGTACGTGAGTTGGTGAGGGTGTGTGTGAATGTACGTGAGTTGGTGAGGGTGTGTGTGTGAGTGTACGTGAGTTGGTGAGGGTGTGTGTGAGTGTACGTGAGTTGGTGAGTGTGTGTGTGTGAGTGTACGTGAGTTGGTGAGGGTGTGTGTGAATGTACGTGAGTTGGTGAGGGTGTGTGTGTGAGTGTACGTGAGTTGGTGAGGGTGTGTGTGAGTGTACGCGAGTTGGTGAGTGTGTGTGTGTGAGTGTACGTGAGTTGATGAGGGCGTGTGTGTGAGTGTACATGATTTGGTGAGGGTGTGTGTGTGAGTGTACGTGAGATGGTGAGGGTGTGTGTGAGTGTACGTGAGTTGGTGAGGGTGTGTGAGAAGGTATGCGAGTTGGTGAGGGAATGTGTGTGAGTGGACGTGAGTTGGTGAGGGTGTGTGTGTGTGTGAGTTTACGTGAGTTGGTGAGGGTGTGTGTGAGTGTACGTGAGTTGGTGAGGGTGTGTGTGTGAGTGTACGTGAGTTGGTGAGGGTGTGTGTGAGTGTACGCGATTTGGTGAGGGTATGTGTGAGTGTAGGTGAGTTGGTGAGTGTGTGTGGGAGTGTACGTGAGTTGGTGAGTCTGTGTGTGTGAGTGTACGTGAGTTGATGAGGGCGTGTGTGTGAGTGTACGTGATTTGGTGAGGGTGTGTGTGAGTGTACGCGAGTTGGTGAGGGTGTGTGTAAGGGTATATGCGAGTTGGTGAGGGCGTGTGTGAGTGTACGTGAGTTGATGAGGGTGTGTGTGTGAATGTACGTGAGTTGGTGAGGGTGTGTGTGAGTGTACGTGAGTTGGTGAGTGTGTGTGTGTGTGAGTGTACGCGGGTTTGTGAGTGTGTGTGCGTGAGTGTACGCGAGTTGATGAGGGTGTGTGTGTGGGTGTGTACGCGAGATGTTGAGGGTGTGTGTGAGTGTACGCGAGTTGGTAAGGGTGTGTGTGTGAGTGTACGCGAGTTGGTGAGGGTGTGTGTGAGTGCATGCGAGTTGATGAGGGTGTGTGTGTGAGTATACGGGAGTTCGTGAGGGTGTGTGTGTGAGTGTCCGTGAGTTGGTGAGGGTGTGTTTGAGTGGACGTAAGTTGGTGAGAGTCTGTGTGTGTGAGTGTACGTGAGTTGGTGAGGGCGTGTGTGTGATTGTACATGATTTGGTGAGGGTGTGTGTGAGTGTACGCGAGTTGGTGAGGGTGTGTGTGAGGGTATATTCGAGTTGGTGAGTGTGTGTGTGAGTGTACGTGAGTTGGTGAGGGTGTGTGTGAGTGTACGTGAGTTGGTGAGTGTGTGTGTGTGAGTGTACGCGAGTTGGTGAGTGTGTGTGTGTGTGTGAGTGTACGTGAGTTGATGAGGGCGTGTGTGTGAGTGTACATGATTTGGTGAGGGAATGTGTGTGAGTGGACGTGAGTTGGTGAGGGTGTGTGTGAGTGTACGTGAGTTGGTGAGGGTGTGTGTGGGTGTGTACGCGAGTTGGAGAGGGTGTGTGTGAGTGTACGTGAGTTGGTGAGGGTGTGTGAGTGTACGTGAGTTGGTGAGAGTGTGTGTGTGTGAGTGTACGTGAGTTGGTGAGGGTGTGTGTGTGAGTGTACGGGAGTTGGTGAGGTTGTGTCTGTGTGAGTGTACGCGAGTTGGTGAGGGTGTGTGTGTGAGCCTAGGTGAGTTGGTGAGGGTGTGTGTGTTTCTGTGAGTGGGCGAGTGTGTCTTTGTGAGGGTACATGAGTTGGTGTGGGTGTGTGTGTGAGTGTAAGCGAGTTCGTGAGGGTGTGAGTGTGAGTGTATGCGAGTTGGTGAGGCTGTGTGTGTGAGTGTACGTGATTTGGTGAGGGTGTGTGTGAGTGTACGCGAGTTGGTGAGGGTGTGTGTAAGGGTATATGCGAGTTGGTGAGGGCGTGTGTGAGTGTACGTGATTTGGTGAGGGTGTGTGTGTGAATGTACGTGAGTTGGTGAGGGTGTGTGTGAGTGTACGTGAGTTGGTGAGGTTGTGTGTGAGTGTACGCGAGTTTCTGAGTGTGTGTGCGTGAGTGTACGTGAGTTGGTGAGGGTGTGTGTGGGTGTGTACGCGAGATGTTGAGGGTGTGTGGGTGTGTACATGAATTGGTGTGGGTGTGTGTGTACGTGAGTTGGTGAGGGTGTGTGTAAGTGTACGTGAGTTGGTGAGGGTGCGTGTGAGAGTGTACGCAAGTTGGCGAGTGTGTGAGGGTACATGAATTGATGAGTGTGTGTGCGTGAGTGTACGTGAGTTGGTGAGGGTGTGTGTGTGTGAGTGTACACGAGTTGGTGAGGGTGTGTCAGTGAGTGTACGCGAGTTGGTGAGGGTGTTTTTGTGTGTACGTGAGTTGGTGAGGGCGTATTTGAGTGTACGTGAGTTGGTGATGGTGTGTGTGAGTGTATGTGAGTTGGTGAGGGGGTGTGCGTGAGTGTACGTGAGTTGGTGAGGGTGTGTGTATGAGTGTACGTGAGTTGGTGAGGGTGTGTGTGAGGACAAGCGAGTTGATGAGGGTGTGTGTGTGAGTGTACGCGAGTTGGTGAGGGTGTGTTTGAGTGGACGTAAGTTGTTGATAGTGTGTGTGTGTGAGTGTACGTGAGTTGGTGAGGGTGTGTGTGAGGGTATATGCGAGTTGGTGTGGGCGTGTCTGAATGTACGTGAGTTGGTGAGGGGGTGTGTGTGAATGTACGTGAGTTGGTTAGGGTGTGTGTGTGAGTGTTCGCGAGTTTGTGAGTGTGTGTGTGTGAGTGTACGCGAGATGTTGAGGGTGTGTGTGAGTGTACGTGAGTTGGTGAGGGTGTGTGTGAGTGTACGTGAGTTGGTGAGAGTGTGTGTGTGAGTGTACGCGAGTTTGTGAGTGTGTGTACGTGAGTGTACGTGAGTTGGTGAGGGTGTGTGTGGGTGTGTACGCGAGATGTTTAGGGTGTGTGTGAGTGTACATGAATTGGTGAGGGTGTGTGTGTGTGTGTACGTGAGTTGGTGAGGTTGTGTGTGAGTGTAAGTGAGTTGGTGAGGGTGTGTGTGTGAGTTGTACGTGAGTTGGTGAGGGTGTGTGTGAAGGTATGCGAGTTGGTGAGGGAATATGTGTGAGTGGACGTGAGTTGGTGAGGGTGTGTGTGAGTGTACGTGAGTTGGTGAGGGTGTGTGTGTGAGTGTACGTGAGTTGGTGAGGGTGTGTGTGAGTGTACGTGAGTTGGTGAGGGTGTGTGTGTGAGTGAACGCGAGTTGGTGAGGGTGTGTGTGTGAGTGTACGTGAGTTGGTGAGGGTGTGTTTGAGTGTATGTAAGTTGGTGAGAGTGTGTGTGTGTGAGTGTACCTTAGTTGGTGGGAGTGTGTGTGAGTGTACGCGGGTTGGTGAGGGTTTGTGTGTGAGACTTGGTGAGTTGGTGAGGGTGTGTGTGTGTCCGTGAGTTGGCGAGTGTGTCTTTGTGAGTGTACATGAACTGGATTGGGTGTGTGTGTGAGTGTAAGCGCGTTCGTGAGGGTGTGTGTGTGAGTGTACGCGAGTTGGTGAGGGTGTGTGTGTGAGTGTACGCGAGTTGGTGAGGGTGTGTGTGAGTGTAGGTGAGTTGGTGAGTGTGTGTGTGAGTGTACGTGAGTTGGTGAGGGTGTGTGTGTGAGTGTACGTGAGTTGATGAGGGCGTGTGTGTGAGTGTACATGATTTGGTGAGGGTGTGTGTGAGTGTACGCGAGTTGGTGAGGGTGTGTGTAAGGGTATATGCGAGTTGGTGAGGGCGCGTGTGAGTGTACGTGATTTGGTGAGGGTGTGTGTGTGAATGTACGTGAGTTGGTGAGGGTGTGTGTGAGTATACGTGAGTTGGTGAGGGTGTGTGTGAGTGTACGCGAGTTTCTGAGTGTGTGTGCGTGAGTGTACGTGAGTTGGTGCGGGTGTGTGTGGGTGTGTACGCGAGATGTTGAGGGTGTGTGTGTGTACATGAATTGGTGTGGGTGTGTGTGTGTGTACGTGAGTTGGTGAGGGTGTGTGTAAGTGTACGTGAGTTGGTGAGGGTGTGTGTGAGTGTACGTGAGTTGGTGAGGGTGTGTGTGTGAGTGTACATGAGTTGGTGAGGGTGTGTGTGAGGGTGTGCGAGTTGGTGAGGGAATGTGTGTGAGTGGACGTGAGTTGGTGAGGGTGTGTGTGTGAGTGTACGTGAGTTGGTGAGGGTGTGTGTGTGAGTGTACGTGAGTTGGTGAGGGTGTGTGTGTGTGAGTGTACGTGAGTTGGTGAGGGTGTGTTTGAGTGGACGTAAGTTGGTGAGAGTGTGTGTGTGTGAGTGTACGTGAGTTGATGAGGGCGTGTGTGTGAGTGTACATGATATGGTGAGTGAGTGTGTGAGTGTACGTGAGTTGGTGAGGGTGTGTGTGAGGGTATATTCGAATTGGTGAGGGCGTGTGTGAGTGTACGTGAGTTGGTGAGGGTGTGTGTGAATGTACGTGAGTTGGTGAGGGTGTGTGTGTGAGTGTACGTGAGTTGGTGAGGGTGAGTGTGAGTGTACGTGAGTTGGTAAGTGTGTGTGTGTGAGTGTACGTGAGTTGGTGAGGGTGTGTGTGAATGTACGTGAGTTGGTGAGGGTGTGTGTGTGAGTGTACGTGAGTTGGTGAGGGTGTGTGTGAGTGTACGCGAGTTGGTGAGTGTGTGTGTGTGTGTGTGAGTGTACGTGAGTTGATGAGGGCGTGTGTGTGAGTGTACATGATTTGGTGAGGGTGTGTGTGTGACTGTACGTGAGTTGGTGAGGGTGTGTGTGAGTGTACGTGAGTTGGTGAGGGTGTGTGTGAAGGTATGCGAGTTGGTGAGGGAATGTGTGTGAGTGGACGTGAGTTGGTGAGGGTGTGTGTGTGTGTGAGTGTACGTGAGTTGGTGAGGGTGTGTGTGAGTGTACGTGAGTTGGTGAGGGTGTGTGTGTGAGTGTACGAGAGTTGGTGAGGGTGTGTGTGAGTGTACGCGAGTTGGTGAGGGTGTGTGTGAGTGCAGGTGAGTTGGTGAATGTGTGTGTGAGTGTACGTGAGTTGGTGAGTGTGTGTGTGTGAGTGTTCGTGAGTTGATGAGGGCGTGTGTGTGAGTGTACGTGATTTGGTGAGGGTGTGTGTGAGTGTACGCGAGTTGGTGAGGGTGTGTGTAAGGGTATATGCGAGTTGGTGAGGGCGTGTGTGAGTGTACGTGAGTTGGTGAGGGTGTGTGTGTGAATGTACGTGAGTTGGTGAGGGTGTGTGTGAGTGTACGTGAGTTGGTGAGGGTGTGTGTGAGTGTACGTGAGTTGGTGAGTGTGTGTGTGTGAGTGTACGCGGGTTTGTGAGTGTGTGTGCGTGAGTGTACGCGAGTTGATGAGGGTGTGCGTGTGGGTGTGTACGCGAGATGTTGAGGGTGTGTGTGAGTGTCCGCGAGTTGATAAGGGTGTGTGTGTGAGTGTACGCGAGTTGGTGAGGGTGTGTGTGAGTGCATGCGAGTTGATGAGGGTGTGTGTGTGAGTGTGCGGGAGTTCGTGAGGGTGTGTGTGTGAGTGTCCGTGAGTTGGTGAGGGTGTGTTTGAGTGGACGTAAGTTGGTGAGAGTGTGTGTGTGTGAGTGTACGTGAGTTGATGAGGGCGTGTGTGTGAGTGTACATGATTTGGTGAGGGTGTGTGTGAGTGTACGTGAGTTGGTGAGGGTGTGTGTGAGGGTATATTCGAGTTGGTGAGGGCGTGTGTGAGTGTACGTGAGTTGGTGAGGGTGTGTGTGAATGTACGTGAGTTGGTGAGGGTGTGTGTGTGAGTGTACGTGAGTTGGTGAGGGTGAGTGTGAGTGTACGTGAGTTGGTAAGTGTGTGTGTGTGAGTGTACGTGAGTTGGTGAGGGTGTGTGTGAATGTACGTGAGTTGGTGAGGGTGTGTGTGTGAGTGTACGTGAGTTGGTGAGGGTGTGTGTGAGTGTACGCGAGTTGGTGAGTGTGTGTGTGTGTGTGTGTGTGAGTGTACGTGAGTTGATGAGGGCGTGTGTGTGAGTGTACATGATTTGGTGAGGGTGTGTGTGTGAGTGTACGTGAGTTGGTGAGGGTGTGTGTGAGTGTACGTGAGTTGGTGAGGGTGTGTGTGAAGGTATGCGAGTTGGTGAGGGAATGTGTGTGAGTGGACGTGAGTTGGTGAGGGTGTGTGTGTGTGTGAGTGTACGTGAGTTGGTGAGGGTGTGTGTGAGTGTACGTGAGTTGGTGAGGGTGTGTGTGTGAGTGTACGTGAGTTGGTGAGGGTGTGTGTGAGTGTACACGAGTTGGTGAGGGTGTGTGTGTGAGTGTACGTGAGTTGATGAGGGCGTGTGTGTGAGTATACGTGATTTGGTGAGGGTGTGTGTGAGTGTACGCGAGTTGGTGAGGGTGTGTGTAAGGGTATATGCGAGTTGGTGAGGGCGTGTGTGAGTGTACGTGAGTTGGTGAGGGTGTGTGTGTGAATGTACGTGAGTTGGTGAGGGTGTGTGTGAGTGTACGTGAGTTGGTGAGGATGTGTGTGAGTGTACGTGAGTTGGTGAGTGTGTGTGTGTGAGTGTACGCGGGTTTGTGAGTGTGTGTGCGTGAGTGTACGCGAGTTGATGAGGGTGTGTGTGTGGGTGTGTACGCGAGATGTTGAGGGTGTGTGTGAGTGTCCGCGAGTTGATAAGGGTGTGTGTGTGAGTGTACGCGAGTTGGTGAGGGTGTGTGTGAGTGCATGCGAGTTGATGAGGGTGTGTCTGTGAGTGTACGGGAGTTCGTGAGGGTGTGTGTGTGAGTGTCCGTGAGTTGGTGAGGGTGTGTTTGAGTGGACGTAAGTTGGTGAGAGTCTGTGTGTGTGAGTGTACGTGAGTAGGTGAGGGCGTGTGTGTGAGTGTACATGATTTGGTGAGGGTGTGTGTGAGTGTACGCGAGTTGGTGAGGGTGTGTGTGAGGGTATATTCGAGTTGGTGAGTGTGTGTGTGAGTGTACGTGAGTTGGTGAGGGTGTGTGTGAGTGTACGTGAGTTGGTGAGTGTGTGTGTGAGTGTACGCGAGTTGGTGAGTGTGTTTGTGTGTGTGTGAGTGTACGTGTGTTGATGAGGGCGTGTGTGTGAGTGTACATGATTTGGTGAGGGAATGTGTGTGAGTTGACGTGAGTTGGTGAGGGTGTGTGTGAGTGTACGCGAGTTGGTGAGGGTGTGTGTGGTTGTGTACGCGAGTTGGAGAGGGTGTGTGTGAGTGTACGTGAGTTGGTGAGGGTGTGTGAGTGTACGTGAGTTGGTGAGAGTGTGTGTGTGTGAGTGTACGTGAGTTGGTGAGGGTGTGTGTGAGTGGACGCGAGTTGGTGAGTGTGTGTGCGAGTGTACGTGAGTTGGTGAGGGTGTGTGTGTGTGAGTGTACGTGAGTTGGTGAGGGTGTGTGTGTGAGTGTATGGGAGTTGGTGAGGGTGTGTGTGTGTGAGTGTACGCGAGTTGGTGAGGGTGTGTGTGTGAGCCTAGGTGAGTTGGTGAGGGTGTGTGTGTGTCCGTGAGTGGGCGAGTGTGTCTTTGTGAGGGTACATGAGTTGGTGTGGGTGTGTGTGTGAGTGTAAGCGAGTCCGTGAGGGTGTGAGTGTGAGTGTATGCGAGTTGGTGAGGCTGTGTGTGTGAGTGTACGCGAGTTGGTGAGGGTGTGTGTGTGAGTGTACGTGAGTTGGTGAGGGTGTGTAAGTGTAAGCGGGTTGGTGAGGCTGTGTGTGTGAGTGTACGTGAGTTGGTGAGGGTGTGTGTGTGAGTGTACGTGAGTTGGTGAGGGTGTGCGTGTGAGTGTACGTGAGTTGGTGAGGGAGTGTGTGAGTGTACGTGAGTTGGTGAGGGAGTGTGTGTGTGTACGCGAGTTGGTGAGGGTGTGTGTGTGAGTGTACGTGAGTTGGTGAGGGTGTGTGTGTGAGTGTACGTGTGTTGGTGAGGGTGTGTGTGTGAGTGTACGTGAGATGGTGAGGGTGTGTGTGAGTGTACGTGAGTTGGTGAGGGTGTGTGTGAAGGTATGCGAGTTGGTGAGGGAATGTGTGTGAGTGGACGTAAGTTGGTGAGAGTGTGTGTGTGTGAGTGTACGTGAGTTGATGAGGGCGTGTGTGTGAGTGTACATGATTTGGTGAGTGTGTGTGTGAGTGTACGTGAGTTGGTGAGGGTGTGTGTGAGGGTATATTCGAGTTGGTGAGGGCGTGTGTGAGTGTACGTGAGTTGGTGAGGGTGTGTGTGAATGTACGTGAGTTGGTGAGGGTGTGTGTGTGAGTGTACGTGAGTTGGTGAGGGTGTGTGTGAGTGTACGTGAGTTGGTGAGTGTGTGTGTGTGAATGTACGTGAGTTGGTGAGGGTGTGTGTGAATGTACGTGAGTTGGTGAGGGTGTGTGTGTGAGTGTACGTGAGTTGGTGAGGGTGTGTGTGAGTGTACGCGAGTTGGTGAGTGTGTGAGTGTCCGTGAGTTGATGAGGGCGTGTGTGTGAGTGTACATGATTTGGTGAGGGTGTGTGTGTGAATGTACGTGAGATGGTGAGGGTGTGTGTGAGTGTACGTGAGTTGGTGAGGGTGTGTGTGAAGGTATGCGAGTTGGTGAGGGAATGTGTGTGAGTGGACGTGAGTTGGTGAGGGTGTGTGTGTGTGTGAGTTTATGTGAGTTGGTGAGGGTGTGTGTGAGTGTACGTGAGTTAGTGAGGGTGTGTGTGTGAGTGTACGTGAGTTGGTGAGGGTGTGTGTGAGTGTACGCGATTTGGTGAGGGTGTTTGTGAGTGTAGGTGAGTTGGTGAGTGTGTGTGTGAGTGTACGTGAGTTGGTGAGTGTGTGTACGTGAGTTGATGAGGGCGTGTGTGTGAGTGTACGTGATTTGGTGAGGGTGTGTGTGAGTGTACGCGAGTTGGTGAGGGTGTGTGTCAGGGTATATGCGAGTTGGTGAGGGCGTGTGTGCGTGTACGTGAGTTGGTGAGGGTGTGTGTGTGAATGTACGTGAGTTGGTGAGGGTGTGTGTGAGTGTACGTGAGTTGGTGAGTGTGTGTGTGTGTGAGTGGACGCGGGTTTGTGAGTGTGTGTGCGTGAGTGTACGCGAGTTGATGAGGGTGTGTGTGTGGGTGTGTACGCGAGATGTTGAGGGTGTGTGTGAGTGTACGCGAGTTGGTAAGGGTGTGTGTGTGAGTGTACGCGAGTTGGTGAGGGTGTGTGTGAGTGCATGAGAGTTGATGAGGGTGTGTGTGTGAGTGTACGGGAGTTCGTGAGGGTGTGTGTGTGAGTGTCCGTGAGTTGGTGAGGGTGTGTTTGAGTGGACGTAAGTTGGTGAGAGTCTGTGTGTGTGAGTGTACGTGAGTTGGTGAGGGCGTGTGTGTGATTGTACATGATTCGGTGAGGGTGTGTGTGAGTGTACGCGAGTTGGTGAGGGTGTGTGTGAGGGTATATCCGAGTTGGTGAGTGTGTGTGTGAGTGTACGTGAGTTGGTGAGGGTGTGTGTGAGTGTACGTGAGTTGGTGAGTGTGTGTGTGTGAGTGTACACGAGTTGGTGAGTGTGTGTGTGTGTGTGAGTGTACGTGAGTTGATGAGGGCGTGTGTGTGAGTGTACATGATTTGGTGAGGAAATGTGTGTGAGTGGACGTGAGTTGGTGAGGGTGTGTGTGAGTGTACGTGAGTTGGTGAGGGTGTGTGTGGGTGTGTACGCGAGTTGGAGAGGGTGTGTGTGAGTGTACGTGAGTTGGTGAGGGTGTGTGAGTGTACGTGAGTTGGTGAGAGTGTGTGTGTGTGAGTGTACGTGAGTTGGTGAGGGTGTGTGTGTGAGTGTACGGGAGTTGGTGAGGGTGTGTGTGTGTGAGTGTACGCGAGTTGGTGAGGGTGTGTGTGTGAGCCTAGGTGAGTTGGTGAGGGTGTGTGTGTGTCCGTGAGTGGGCGAGTGTGTCTTTGTGAGGGTACATGAGTTGGTGTGGGTGTGTGTGTGAGTGTAAGCGAGTTCGTGAGGGTGTGAGTGTGAGTGTATGCGAGTTGGTGAGGCTGTGTGTGTGAGTGTACGCGAGTTGGTGAGGGTGTGTGTGTGAGTGTACGTGAGTTGGTGAGGGTGTGTGAGTGTAAGCGAGTTGGTGAGGCTGTGTGTGTGAGTGTACGTGTGTTGGTGAGGGTGTGTGTGTGAGTGTACGTGAGTTGGTGAGGGTGTGCGTGTGAGTGTACGTGAGTTGGTGAGGGTGTGTGTGAGTGTACGTGAGTTGGTGAGGGAGTGTGTGTGTGTGTACGCGAGTTGGTGAGGGTGTGTGTGTGAGTGTACGTGAATTGGTGAGGGTGTGTGTGAGTGTACGCGAGTTGGTGAGGGTGTGTGTGTGAGTGTACATGAATTGGTGAGTGTGTGTGTGAGAGTGTACGTGAGTTGGTGAGGGTATGTGTGAGAGTGTACGTGAGTTGGAGAGGGTGTGTGTGAGAGTACGTGAGTTGGTGAGGGGATGTGAGTGTACGTGAGTCGGTGAGGGTGTGTGTGAGTGTACGCAAGTTGGTGAGGGTGTGTGTGTGAGTGTACGTGAGTTGGTGAGGGAATGCGTGTGAGTGTACGCGAGTTGGTGAGGGAATGTGTGTGAGCGTTACCGAGTTGGTGAGGGTGAGGGTGTGTGTGTGCGTGTGTGAGTGTACGCGAGTTGGTGAGGGTGTGTGTGAGGGTACGTGAGTTGTTGTGGGTGTGTTTGTGTATTCGCCAGTTGGTGAGGGTGCGTGTGTTTGTGTACGCAAGTTGGTGAGTGTGTGAGGGTACAAGAATTGATGAGTGTGTCTGTGTGAGTGTACGCGAGTTGGTGAGTGTGTGTGTGTGTGAGTGTACGTGAGTTGATGAGGGCGTGTGTGTGAGTGTACATGATTTGGTGAGGGTGTGTGTGAGGGTATATTCGAGTTGGTGAGGGCGTGTGTGAGTGTACGTGAGTTGGTGAGGGTGTGTGTGAGTGTACGTGAGTTGGTGAGTGTGTGTGTGTGAGTGTACGTGAGTTGGTGAGGGTGTGTGTGAATGTACGTGAGTTGGTGAGGGTGTGTGTGTGAGTGTACGTGAGTTGGTGAGGGTGTGTGTGAGTGTACGCGAGTTGGTGAGTGTGTGTGTGTGTGTGTGTGTGAGTGTACGTGAGTTGATGAGGGCGTGTGTGTGAGTGTACATGATTTGGTGAGGGTGTGTGTGTGAGTGTACGTGAGTTGGTGAGGGTGTGTGTGAGTGTACGTGAGTTGGTGAGGGTGTGTTTGTGAGTTTACGTGAGTTGGTGAGGGTGTGTGTGAGTGGACGCGAGTTGGTGAGGGTGTGTGTGAGTGTAGGTGAGTTGGTGAGTGTGTGAGTGCGTGTGTGAGTGTACGTGAGTTGGTGAGTGTGTGTGTGTGAGTGTTCGTGAGTTGATGAGGGCGTGTGTGTGAGTGTACGTGATTTGGTGAGGGTGTGTGTGAGTGTACGCGAGTTGGTGAGGGTGTGTGTAAAGGTATATGCGAGTTGGTGAGGGCGTGTGTGAGTGTACGTGAGTTGGTGAGGGTGTGTGTGTGAATGTACGTGAGTTGGTGAGGGTGTGTGTGAGTGTACGTGAGTTGGTGAGGGTGTGTGTGAGTGTACGTGAGTTGGTGAGTGTGTGTGTGTGAGTGTACGCGGGTTTGTGAGTGTGTGTGCGTGAGTGTACGCGAGTTGATGAGGATATGTGTGTGGGTGTACATGATTTGGTGAGTGTGTGTGTGAGTGTACGTGAGTTGGTGAGGGTGTGTGTGTGAGTGTACGCGAGCTGGTGAGGGTGTGTGTGAGTGCATGCGAGTTGATGAGGGTGTGTGTGTGAGTGTACGGGAGTTCGTGAGGGTGTGTGTGTGAGTGTACGTGAGTTGGTGAGGGTGTGTTTGAGTGGACGTAAGTTGGTGAGAGTCTGTGTGTGTGAGTGTACGTGAGTTGGGGAGGGCGTGTGTGTGAGTGTACATGATTTGGTGAGGGTGTGTGTGAGTGTACGCGAGTTGGTGAGGGTGTGTGTGAGGGTATATTCGAGTTGGTGAGTGTGTGTGTGAGTGTACGTGAGTTGGTGAGGGTGTGTGTGAGTGTACGTGAGTTGGTGAGTGTGTGTGTGTGAGAGTACGCGAGTTGGTGAGTGTGTGTGTGTGTGTGAGTGTACGTGAGTTGGTGAGGGTGTGTGTGTGAGTGTACGTGATTTGGTGAGGGTGTGTGTGTGTGTGAGTGTACGTGAGTTGGTGAGGGTGTGTTTGAGTGGACGTAAGTTGGTGAGAGTGTGTGTGTGTGTGAGTGTACGTGAGTTGATGAGGGCGTGTGTGTGAGTGTACATGATTTGGTGAGTGTGTGTGTGAGTGTACGTGAGTTGGTGAGGGTGTGTGTGAGGGTATATTCGAGTTGGTGAGGGCGTGTGTGAGTGTACGTGAGTTCGTGAGGGTGTGTGTGAATGTACGTGAGTTGGTGAGGGTGTGCGTGTGAGTGTACGTGAGTTGGTGAGGGTGTGTGTGAGTGTACGTGAGTTGGTGAGTGTGTGTGTGTGAGTGTACGTGAGTTGGTGAGGGTGTGTGTGAATGTACGTGAGTTGGTGAGGGTGTGTGTGTGAGTGTACGTGAGTTGGTGAGGGTGTGTGTGAGTGTACGCGAGTTGGTGAGTGTGTGTGTGTGTGTGTGTGTGAGTGTACGTGAGTTGATGAGAGCGTGTGTGTGAGTGTACATGATTTGGTCAGGGTGTGTGTGTGAGTGTACGTGAGTTGGTGAGGGTGTGTGTGAGTGTACATGAGTTGGTGAGGGTGTGTGTGAAGGTATGCGAGTTGGTGAGGGAATGTGTGTGAGTGGACGTGAGTTGGTGAGGGTGTGTGTGTGTGTGAGTGTACGTGAGTTGGTGAGGGTGTGTGTGAGTGTACGTGAGTTGGTGAGGGTGTGTGTGTGAGTGTACGTGAGTTGGTGAGGGTGTGTGTGAGTGTACGCGAGTTGGTGAGGGTGTGTGTGAGTGTAGGTGAGTTGGTGAGTGTGTGAGTGTGTGTGTGGGAGTGTACGTGAGTTGGTGAGTGTGTGTGAGTGTACGTGATTTGATGAGGGCGTGTGTGTGAGTGTACGTGATTTGGTGAGGGTGTGTGTGAGTGGACGCGAGTTGGTGAGGGTGTGTATAAGGGTATATGCGAGTTGGTGAGGGCGTGTGTGAGTGTACGTGAGTTGGTGAGGGTGTGTGTGTGAATGTATGTGAGTTGGTGAGGGTGTGTGTGAGTGTACGTGAGTTGGTGAGGGTGTGTGTGAGTGTACGTGAGTTGGTGAGTGTGTGTGTGTGAGTGTACGCGAGTTGATGAGGGTGTGTGTGTGGGTGTGTACGCGAGATGTTGAGGGTGTGTGTGAGTGTACGCGAGTTGGTGAGGGTGTGTGTGAGGGTATATTCGAGTTGGTGAGTGTGTGTGTGAATGTACGTGAGTTGGTGAGGGTGTGTGTGAGTGTACGTGAGTTGGTGAGTGTGTGTGTGTGAGAGTACGCGAGTTGGTGAGTGTGTGTGTGTGTGTGAGTGTACGTGAGTTGGTGAGGGTGTGTGTGTGAGTGTACGTGATTTGGTGAGGGTGTGTGTGTGTGTGAGTGTACGTGAGTTGGTGAGGGTGTGTTTGAGTGGACGTAAGTTGGTGAGAGTGTGTGTGTGTGTGAGTGTACGTGAGTTGATGAGGGCGTGTGTGTGAGTGTACATGATTTGGTGAGTGTGTGTGTGAGTGTACGTGAGTTGGTGAGGGTGTGTGTGAGGGTATATTCGAGTTGGTGAGGGCGTGTGTGAGTGTACGTGAGTTCGTGAGGGTGTGTGTGAATGTACGTGAGTTGGTGAGGGTGTGCGTGTGAGTGTACGTGAGTTGGTGAGGGTGTGTGTGAGTGTACGTGAGTTGGTGAGTGTGTGTGTGTGAGTGTACGTGAGTTGGTGAGAGTGTGTGTGAATGTACGTGAGTTGGTGAGGGTGTGTGTGTGAGTGTACGTGAGTTGGTGAGGGTGTGTGTGAGTGTACGCGAGTTGGTGAGTGTGTGTGTGTGTGTGTGTGTGAGTGTACGTGAGTTGATGAGAGCGTGTGTGTGAGTGTACATGATTTGGTCAGGGTGTGTGTGTGAGTGTACGTGAGTTGGTGAGGGTGTGTGTGAGTGTACATGAGTTGGTGAGGGTGTGTGTGAAGGTATGCGAGTTGGTGAGGGAATGTGTGTGAGTGGACGTGAGTTGGTGAGGGTGTGTGTGTGTGTGAGTGTACGTGAGTTGGTGAGGGTGTGTGTGAGTGTACGTGAGTTGGTGAGGGTGTGTGTGTGAGTGTACATGAGTTGGTGAGGGTGTGTGTGAGTGTACGCGAGTTGGTGAGGGTGTGTGTGAGTGTAGGTGAGTTGGTGAGTGTGTGAGTGTGTGTGTGGGAGTGTACGTGAGTTGGTGAGTGTGTGTGAGTGTACGTGATTTGATGAGGGCGTGTGTGTGAGTGTACGTGATTTGGTGAGGGTGTGTGTGAGTGTACGCGAGTTGGTGAGGGTGTGTATAAGGGTATATGCGAGTTGGTGAGGGCGTGTGTGAGTGTACGTGAGTTGGTGAGGGTGTGTGTGTGAATGTATGTGAGTTGGTGAGGGTGTGTGTGAGTGTACGTGAGTTGGTGAGGGTGTGTGTGAGTGTACGTGAGTTGGTGAGTGTGTGTGTGTGAGTGTACGCGGTTTTGAGAGTGTGTGTGCGTGAGTGTACGCGAGTTGATGAGGGTGTGTGTGTGGGTGTGTACGCGAGATGTTGAGGGTGTGTGTGAGTGTACGCGAGTTGGTGAGGGTGTGTGTGTGAGTGTACGCGAGTTGGTGAGGGTGTGTGTGAGTGCATGCGAGTTGATGAGGGTGTGTGTGTGAGTGTACGGGAGTTCGTGAGGGTGTGTGTGTGAGTGTCCGTGAGTTGGTGAGGGTGTGTTTGAGTGGACGTAAGTTGGTGAGAGTCTGTGTGTGTGAGTGTACGTGAGTTGGTGAGGGCGTGTGTGTGAGTGTACATGATTTGGTGAGGGTGTGTGTGAGTGTACGCGAGTTGGTGAGGGTGTGTGTGAGGGTATATTCGAGTTGGTGAGTGTGTGTGTGAGTGTACGTGAGTTGGTGAGGGTGTGTGTGAGTGTACGTGAGTTGGTGAGTGTGTGTGTGTGAGAGTACGCGAGTTGGTGAGTGTGTGTGTGTGTGTGAGTGTACGTGAGTTGGTGAGGGTGTGTGTGTGAGTGTACGTGAGTTGGTGAGGGTGTGTGTGTGTGTGAGTGTACGTGAGTTGTTGAGGGTGTGTTTGAGTGGACGTAAGTTGGTGAGAGTGTGTGTGTGTGTGAGTGTACGTGAGTTGATGAGGGCGTGTGTGTGAGTGTACATGATTTGGTGAGTGTGTGTGTGAGTGTACGTGAGTTGGTGAGGGTGTGTGTGAGGGTATATTCGAGTTGGTGAGGGCGTGTGTGAGTGTACGTGAGTTGGTGAGGGTGTGTGTGAATGTACGTGAGTTGGTGAGGGTGTGTTTGTGAGTGTACGTGAGTTGGTGAGGGTGTGTGTGAGTGTACGTGAGTTGGTGAGTGTGTGTGTGTGAGTGTACGTGAGTTGGTGAGGGTGTGTGTGAATGTACGTGAGTTGGTGAGGGTGTGTGTGTGAGTGTACGTGAGTTGGTGAGGGTGTGTGTGAGTGTACGCGAGTTGGTGAGTGTGTCTGTGTGTGTGTGTGTGTGAGTGTACGTGAGTTGATGAGGGCGTGTGTGTGAGTGCACATGATTTGGTGAGGGTGTGTGTGTGAGTGTACGTGAGTTGGTGAGGGTGTGTGTGAGTGTACGTGAGTTGGTGAGGGTGTGTGTGAACGTATGCGAGTTGGTGAGGGAATGTGTGTGAGTGGACGTGAGTTGGTGAGGGTGTGTGTGTGTGTGAGTGTACGTGAGTTGGTGAGGGTGTGTGTGAGTGTACGTGAGTTGGTGAGGGTGTGTGTGTGAGTGTACGTGAGTTGGTGAGGGTGTGTGTGAGTGTACGCGAGTTGGTGAGGATGTGTGTGAGTGTAGGTGAGTTGGTGAGTGTGTGTGTGAGTGTACGTGAGTTGGTGAGGGTGTGTGTGAGTGGACGCGAGTTGGTGAGGGTGTGTGTAAGGGTATATGCGAGTTGGTGAGGGTGTGTTTGAGTGGACGTAAGTTGGTGAGAGTGTGTGTGTGTGTGTGTGAGTGTACGTGAGTTGATGAGGGCGTGTGTGTGAGTGTACATGATTTGGTGAGTGCGTGTGTGAGTGTACGTGAGTTGGTGAGGGTGTGTGTGAGGGTATATTCGAGTTGGTGAGGGCGTGTGTGAGTGTACGTGAGTTGGTGAGGGTGTGTGTGCATGTACGTGAGTTCGTGAGTGTGTGTGTGTGAGTGTACGTGATTTGATGAGGGCTTGTGTGTGAGTGTACGTGATTTGGTGAGGGTGTGTGTGAGTGTACGCGAGTTGGTGAGGGTGTGTGTAAGGGTATATGCGAGTTGGTGAGGGCGTGTGTGAGTGTACGTGAGTTGGTGAGGGTGTGTGTGTGAATGTACGTGAGTTGGTGAGGGTGTGTGTGAGTGTACGTGAGTTGGTGAGGGTGTGTGTGAGTGTACGTGAGTTGGTGAGTGTGTGTGTGTGAGTGTACGCGGTTTTGTGAGTGTGTGTGCGTGAGTGTACGCGAGTTGATGAGGGTGTGTGTGTGGGTGTGTACGCGAGATGTTGAGGGTGTGTGTGAGTGTACGCGAGTTGGTGAGGGTGTGTGTGTGAGTGTACGCGAGTTGGTGAGGGTGTGTGTGAGTGCATGCGAGTTGATGAGGGTGTGTGTGTGAGTGTACGGGAGTTCGTGAGGGTGTGTGTGTGAGTGTCCGTGAGTTGGTGAGGGTGTGTTTGAGTGGACGTAAGTTGGTGAGAGTCTGTGTGTGTGAGTGTACGTGAGTTGGTGAGGGCGTGTGTGTGAGTGTACATGATTTGGTGAGGGTGTGTGTGAGTGTACGCGAGTTGGTGAGGGTGTGTGTGAGGGTATATTCGAGTTGGTGAGTGTGTGTGTGAGTGTACGTGAGTTGGTGAGGGTGTGTGTGAGTGTACGTGAGTTGGTGAGTGTGTGTGTGTGAGAGTACGCGAGTTGGTGAGTGTGTGTGAGTGTACGTGAGTTGGTGAGGGTGTGTGTGTGAGTGTACGTGAGTTGGTGAGGGTGTGTGTGTGTGTGAGTGTACGTGAGTTGTTGAGGGTGTGTTTGAGTGGACGTAAGTTGGTGAGAGTGTGTGTGTGTGTGAGTGTACGTGAGTTGATGAGGGCGTGTGTGTGAGTGTACATGATTTGGTGAGTGTGTGTGTGAGTGTACGTGAGTTGGTGAGGGTGTGTGTGAGGGTATATTCGAGTTGGTGAGGGCGTGTGTGAGTGTACGTGAGTTGGTGAGGGTGTGTGTGAATGTACGTGAGTTGGTGAGGGTGTGTGTGTGAGTGTACGTGAGTTGGTGAGGGTGTGTGTGAGTGTACGTGAGTTGGTGAGTGTGTGTGTGTGAGTGTACGTGAGTTGGTGAGGGTGTGTGTGAATGTACGTGAGTTGGTGAGGGTGTGTGTGTGAGTGTACGTGAGTTGGTGAGGGTGTGTGTGAGTGTACGCGAGTTGGTGAGTGTGTGTGTGCGTGTGTGTGTGTGAGTGTACGTGAGTTGATGAGGGCGTGTGTGTGAGTGCACATGATTTGGTGAGGGTGTGTGTGTGAGTTTACGTGAGTTGGTGAGGGTGTGTGTGAGTGTACGTGAGTTGGTGAGGGTGTGTGTGAACGTATGCGAGTTGGTGAGGGAATGTGTGTGAGTGGACGTGAGTTGGTGAGGGTGTGTGTGTGTGTGAGTGTACGTGAGTTGGTGAGGGTGTGTGTGTGAGTGTACGTGAGTTGGTGAGGGTGTGTGTGAGTGTACGCGAGTTGGTGAGGGTGTGTGTCAGTGTAGGTGAGTTGGTGAGTGTGTGTGTGAGTGTAGGTGAGTTGGTGAGTGTTTGTGTGAGTGTACGTGAGTTGATGAGGGCGTGTGTGTGAGTGTACGTGATTTGGTGAGGGTGTGTGTGAGTGTACGCGAGTTGGTGAGGATGTGTGTAAGGGTATATGCAAGTTGGTGAGGGCGTGTGTGAGTGTACGTGAGTTGGTGAGGGTGTGTGTGTGAATGAACGTGAGTTGGTGAGGGTGTGTGTGAGTGTACGTGAGTTGGTGAGGGTGTGTGTGAGTGTACGTGAGTTGGTGAGTGTGTGTGTGTGAGTGTACGCGGGTTGGTGAGTGTGTGTGCGTGAGTGTACGCGAGTTGATGAGGGTGTGTGTGGGTGTGTACGCGAGATGTTGAGGGTGTGTGTGAGTGTACGCGAGTTGGTAAGGGTGTGTGTGTGAGTGTACGCGAGTTGGTGAGGGTGTGTGTGAGTGCATGCGAGTTGATGAGGGTGTGTGTGTGAGTGTACGGGAGTTCGTGAGGGTGTGTGTGTGAGTGTCCGTGAGTTGGTGAGGGTGTGTGTGAGTGTACGTGAATTGGTGATGGCGTGTGTGTGAGTGTACATGATTTGGTGAGGGTGTGTGTGAGTGTACGCGAGTTGGTGAGGGTGTGTGTGAGGGTATATTCGAGTTGGTGAGTGTGTGTGTGAGTGTACGTGAGTTGGTGAGGGTGTGTGTGAGTGTACGTGAGTTGGTGAGTGTTTGTGTGTGAGTGTACGCGAGTTGGTGAGTGTGTGTGTGTGTGTGAGTGTACGTGAGTTGATGAGGGCGTGTGTGTGAGTGTACATGATTTGGTGAGGGAATGTGTGTGAGTGGACGTGAGTTGGTGAGGGTGTGTGTGAGTGTACGCGAGTTGGTGAGGGTGTGTGTGGGTGTGTACGCGAGTTGGAGAGGGTGTGTGTGAGTGTACGTGAGTTGGTGAGGGTGTGTGAGTGTACGTGAGTTGGTGAGAGTGTGTGTGTGTGAGTGTACGTGAGTTGGTGAGGGTGTGTGTGAGTGGACGCGAGTTGGTGAGTGTGTGTGCGAGTGTACGTGAGTTGGTGAGGGAATGCGTGTGAGTGTACGCGAGTTGGTGAGGGAATGTGTGTGAGCGTTACCGAGTTGGTGAGGGTGAGGGTGTGTGTGTGCGTGTGTGAGTGTACGCGAGTTGGTGAGGGTGTGTGTGAGGGTACGTGAGTTGTTGTGGGTGTGTTTGTGCATTCGCCAGTTGGTGAGGATGCGTGTGTTTGTGTACGCAAGTTGGTGAGTGTGTGAGGGTACAAGAATTGATGAGTGTGTCTGTGTGAGTGTACGCGAGTTGGTGAGTGTGTGTGTGTGTGAGTGTACGTGAGTTGATGAGGGCGTGTGTGTGAGTGTACATGATTTGGTGAGGGTGTGTGTGAGGGTATATTCGAGTTGGTGAGGGCGTGTGTGAGTGTACGTGAGTTGGTGAGGGTGTGTGTGAGTGTACGTGAGTTGGTGAGTGTGTGTGTGTGAGTGTACGTGAGTTGGTGAGGGTGTGTGTGAGTGTAGGTGAGTTGGTGAGTGTGTGAGTGTGTTTGTGGGAGTGTACGTGAGTTGGTGAGTGTGTGTGAGTGTACGTGATTTGATGAGGGCGTGTGTGTGAGTGTACGTGATTTGGTGAGGGTGTGTGTGAGTGTACGCGAGTTGGTGAGGGTGTGTATAAGGGTATATGCGAGTTGGTGAGGGCGTGTGTGAGTGTACGTGAGTTGGTGAGGGTGTGTGTGTGAATGTATGTGAGTTGGTGAGGGTGTGTGTGAGTGTACGTGAGTTGGTGAGGGTGTGTGTGAGTGTACGTGAGTTGGTGAGTGTGTGTGTGTGAGTGTACGCGGTTTTGTGAGTGTGTGTGCGTGAGTGTACGCGAGTTGATGAGGGTGTGTGTGTGGGTGTGTACGCGAGATGTTGAGGGTGTGTGTGAGTGTACGCGAGTTGGTGAGGGTGTGTGTGTGAGTGTACGCGAGTTGGTGAGGGTGTGTGTGAGTGCATGCGAGTTGATGAGGGTGTGTGTGTGAGTGTACGGGAGTTCGTGAGGGTGTGTGTGTGAGTGTCCGTGAGTTGGTGAGGGTGTGTTTGAGTGGACGTAAGTTGGTGAGAGTCTGTGTGTGTGAGTGTACGTGAGTTGGTGAGGGCGTGTGTGTGAGTGTACATGATTTGGTGAGGGTGTGTGTGAGTGTACGCGAGTTGGTGAGGGTGTGTGTGAGGGTATATTCGAGTTGGTGAGTGTGTGTGTGAGTGTACGTGAGTTGGTGAGGGTGTGTGTGAGTGTACGTGAGTTGGTGAGTGTGTGTGTGTGAGAGTACGCGAGTTGGTGAGTGTGTGTGTGTGTGTGAGTGTACGTGAGTTGGTGAGGGTGTGTGTGTGAGTGTACGTGAGTTGGTGAGGGTGTGTGTGTGTGTGAGTGTACGTGAGTTGTTGAGGGTGTGTTTGAGTGGACGTAAGTTGGTGAGAGTGTGTGTGTGTGTGAGTGTACGTGAGTTGATGAGGGCGTGTGTGTGTGAGTGTACATGATTTGGTGAGTGTGTGTGTGAGTGTACGTGAGTTGGTGAGGGTGTGTGTGAGGGTATATTCGAGTTGGTGAGGGCGTGTGTGAGTGTACGTGAGTTGGTGAGGGTGTGTGTGAATGTACGTGAGTTGGTGAGGGTGTGTTTGTGAGTGTACGTGAGTTGGTGAGGGTGTGTGTGAGTGTACGTGAGTTGGTGAGTGTGTGTGTGTGAGTGTACGTGAGTTGGTGAGGGTGTGTGTGAATGTACGTGAGTTGGTGAGGGTGTGTGTGTGAGTGTACGTGAGTTGGTGAGGGTGTGTGTGAGTGTACGCGAGTTGGTGAGTGTGTGTGTGTGTGTGTGTGTGTGAGTGTACGTGAGTTGATGAGGGCGTGTGTGTGAGTGCACATGATTTGGTGAGGGTGTGTGTGTGAGTGTACGTGAGTTGGTGAGGGTGTGTGTGAGTGTACGTGAGTTGGTGAGGGTGTGTGTGAACGTATGCGAGTTGGTGAGGGAATGTGTGTGAGTGGACGTGAGTTGGTGAGGGTGTGTGTGTGTGTGAGTGTACGTGAGTTGGTGAGGGTGTGTGTGAGTGTACGTGAGTTGGTGAGGGTGTGTGTGTGAGTGTACGTGAGTTGGTGAGGGTGTGTGTGAGTGTACGCGAGTTGGTGAGGATGTGTGTGAGTGTAGGTGAGTTGGTGAGTGTGTGTGTGAGTGTACGTGAGTTGGTGAGGGTGTGTGTGAGTGGACGCGAGTTGGTGAGGGTGTGTGTAAGGGTATATGCGAGTTGGTGAGGGTGTGTTTGAGTGGACGTAAGTTGGTGAGAGTGTGTGTGTGTGTGTGTGAGTGTACGTGAGTTGATGAGGGCGTGTGTGTGAGTGTACATGATTTGGTGAGTGCGTGTGTGAGTGTACGTGAGTTGGTGAGGGTGTGTGTGAGGGTATATTCGAGTTGGTGAGGGCGTGTGTGAGTGTACGTGAGTTGGTGAGGGTGTGTGTGCATGTACGTGAGTTCGTGAGTGTGTGTGTGTGAGTGTACGTGATTTGATGAGGGCTTGTGTGTGAGTGTACGTGATTTGGTGAGGGTGTGTGTGAGTGTACGCGAGTTGGTGAGGGTGTGTGTAAGGGTATATGCGAGTTGGTGAGGGCGTGTGTGAGTGTACGTGAGTTGGTGAGGGTGTGTGTGTGAATGTACGTGAGTTGGTGAGGGTGTGTGTGAGTGTACGTGAGTTGGTGAGGGTGTGTGTGAGTGTACGTGAGTTGGTGAGTGTGTGTGTGTGAGTGTACGCGGTTTTGTGAGTGTGTGTGCGTGAGTGTACGCGAGTTGATGAGGGTGTGTGTGTGGGTGTGTACGCGAGATGTTGAGGGTGTGTGTGAGTGTACGCGAGTTGGTGAGGGTGTGTGTGTGAGTGTACGCGAGTTGGTGAGGGTGTGTGTGAGTGCATGCGAGTTGATGAGGGTGTGTGTGTGAGTGTACGGGAGTTCGTGAGGGTGTGTGTGTGAGTGTCCGTGAGTTGGTGAGGGTGTGTTTGAGTGGACGTAAGTTGGTGAGAGTCTGTGTGTGTGAGTGTACGTGAGTTGGTGAGGGCGTGTGTGTGAGTGTACATGATTTGGTGAGGGTGTGTGTGAGTGTACGCGAGTTGGTGAGGGTGTGTGTGAGGGTATATTCGAGTTGGTGAGTGTGTGTGTGAGTGTACGTGAGTTGGTGAGGGTGTGTGTGAGTGTCCGTGAGTTGGTGAGTGTGTGTGTGTGAGAGTACGCGGGTTGGTGAGTGTGTGTGAGTGTACGTGAGTTGGTGAGGGTGTGTGTGTGAGTGTACGTGAGTTGGTGAGGGTGTGTGTGTGTGTGAGTGTACGTGAGTTGTTGAGGGTGTGTTTGAGTGGACGTAAGTTGGTGAGAGTGTGTGTGTGTGTGAGTGTACGTGAGTTGATGAGGGCGTGTGTGTGAGTGTACATGATTTGGTGAGTGTGTGTGTGAGTGTACGTGAGTTGGTGAGGGTGTGTGTGAGGGTATATTCGAGTTGGTGAGGGCGTGTGTGAGTGTACGTGAGTTGGTGAGGGTGTGTGTGAATGTACGTGAGTTGGTGAGGGTGTGTGTGTGAGTGTACGTGAGTTGGTGAGGGTGTGTGTGAGTGTACGTGAGTTGGTGAGTGTGTGTGTGTGAGTGTACGTGAGTTGGTGAGGGTGTGTGTGAATGTACGTGAGTTGGTGAGGGTGTGTGTGTGAGTGTACGTGAGTTGGTGAGGGTGTGTGTGAGTGTACGCGAGTTGGTGAGTGTGTGTGTGCGTGTGTGTGTGTGAGTGTACGTGAGTTGATGAGGGCGTGTGTGTGAGTGCACATGATTTGGTGAGGGTGTGTGTGTGAGTTTACGTGAGTTGGTGAGGGTGTGTGTGAGTGTACGTGAGTTGGTGAGGGTGTGTGTGAACGTATGCGAGTTGGTGAGGGAATGTGTGTGAGTGGACGTGAGTTGGTGAGGGTGTGTGTGTGTGTGAGTGTACGTGAGTTGGTGAGGGTGTGTGTGTGAGTGTACGTGAGTTGGTGAGGGTGTGTGTGAGTGTACGCGAGTTGGTGAGGGTGTGTGTCAGTGTAGGTGAGTTGGTGAGTGTGTGTGTGAGTGTAGGTGAGTTGGTGAGTGTTTGTGTGAGTGTACGTGAGTTGATGAGGGCGTGTGTGTGAGTGTACGTGATTTGGTGAGGGTGTGTGTGAGTGTACGCGAGTTGGTGAGGATGTGTGTAAGGGTATATGCAAGTTGGTGAGGGCGTGTGTGAGTGTACGTGAGTTGGTGAGGGTGTGTGTGTGAATGAACGTGAGTTGGTGAGGGTGTGTGTGAGTGTACGTGAGTTGGTGAGGGTGTGTGTGAGTGTACGTGAGTTGGTGAGTGTGTGTGTGTGAGTGTACGCGGGTTGGTGAGTGTGTGTGCGTGAGTGTACGCGAGTTGATGAGGGTGTGTGTGGGTGTGTACGCGAGATGTTGAGGGTGTGTGTGAGTGTACGCGAGTTGGTAAGGGTGTGTGTGTGAGTGTACGCGAGTTGGTGAGGGTGTGTGTGAGTGCATGCGAGTTGATGAGGGTGTGTGTGTGAGTGTACGGGAGTTCGTGAGGGTGTGTGTGTGAGTGTCCGTGAGTTGGTGAGGGTGTGTGTGAGTGTACGTGAATTGGTGATGGCGTGTGTGTGAGTGTACATGATTTGGTGAGGGTGTGTGTGAGTGTACGCGAGTTGGTGAGGGTGTGTGTGAGGGTATATTCGAGTTGGTGAGTGTGTGTGTGAGTGTACGTGAGTTGGTGAGGGTGTGTGTGAGTGTACGTGAGTTGGTGAGTGTTTGTGTGTGAGTGTACGCGAGTTGGTGAGTGTGTGTGTGTGTGTGAGTGTACGTGAGTTGATGAGGGCGTGTGTGTGAGTGTACATGATTTGGTGAGGGAATGTGTGTGAGTGGACGTGAGTTGGTGAGGGTGTGTGTGAGTGTACGCGAGTTGGTGAGGGTGTGTGTGGGTGTGTACGCGAGTTGGAGAGGGTGTGTGTGAGTGTACGTGAGTTGGTGAGGGTGTGTGAGTGTACGTGAGTTGGTGAGAGTGTGTGTGTGTGAGTGTACGTGAGTTGGTGAGGGTGTGTGTGAGTGGACGCGAGTTGGTGAGTGTGTGTGCGAGTGTACGTGAGTTGGTGAGGGAATGCGTGTGAGTGTACGCGAGTTGGTGAGGGAATGTGTGTGAGCGTTACCGAGTTGGTGAGGGTGAGGGTGTGTGTGTGCGTGTGTGAGTGTACGCGAGTTGGTGAGGGTGTGTGTGAGGGTACGTGAGTTGTTGTGGGTGTGTTTGTGCATTCGCCAGTTGGTGAGGATGCGTGTGTTTGTGTACGCAAGTTGGTGAGTGTGTGAGGGTACAAGAATTGATGAGTGTGTCTGTGTGAGTGTACGCGAGTTGGTGAGTGTGTGTGTGTGTGAGTGTACGTGAGTTGATGAGGGCGTGTGTGTGAGTGTACATGATTTGGTGAGGGTGTGTGTGAGGGTATATTCGAGTTGGTGAGGGCGTGTGTGAGTGTACGTGAGTTGGTGAGGGTGTGTGTGAGTGTACGTGAGTTGGTGAGTGTGTGTGTGTGAGTGTACGTGAGTTGGTGAGGGTGTGTGTGAATGTACGTGAGTTGGTGAGGGTGTGTGTGTGAGTGTACGTGAGTTGGTGAGGGTGTGTGTGAGTGTACGCGAGTTGGTGAGTGTGTGTGTGTGTGTGTGAGTGTACGTGAGTTGATGAGGGCGTGTGTGTGAGTGTACATGATTTGGTGAGGGTGTGTGTGTGAGTGTACGTGAGTTGGTGAGGGTGTGTGTGAGTGTACATGAGTTGGTGAGGGTGTGTGTGAAGGTATGCGAGTTGGTGAGGGAATGTGTGTGAGTGGACGTGAGTTGGTGAGGGTGTGTGTGTGTGTGAGTGTACGTGAGTTGGTGAGGGTGTGTGTGAGTGTACGTGAGTTGGTGAGGGTGTGTTTGTGAGTTTACGTGAGTTGGTGAGGGTGTGTGTGAGTGGACGCGAGTTGGTGAGGGTGTGTGTGAGTGTAGGTGAGTTGGTGAGTGTGTGAGTGCGTGTGTGAGTGTACGTGAGTTGGTGAGTGTGTGTGTGTGAGTGTTCGTGAGTTGATGAGGGCGTGTGTGTGAGTGTACGTGATTTGGTGAGGGTGTGTGTGAGTGTACGCGAGTTGGTGAGGGTGTGTGTGTGAATGTACGTGAGTTGGTGAGGGTGTGTGTGAGTGTACGTGAGTTGGTGAGGGTGTGTGTGAGTGTACGTGAGTTGGTGAGTGTGTGTGTGTGAGTGTACGCGGGTTTGTGAGTGTGTGTGCGTGAGTGTACGCGAGTTGATGAGGATGTGTGTGTGGGTGTACATGATTTGGTGAGTGTGTGTGTGAGTGTACGTGAGTTGGTGAGGGTGTGTGTGTGAGTGTACGCGAGTTGGTGAGGGTGTGTGTGAGTGCATGCGAGTTGATGAGGGTGTGTGTGTGAGTGTACGGGAGTTCGTGAGGGTGTGTGTGTGAGTGTACGTGAGTTGGTGAGGGTGTGTTTGAGTGGACGTAAGTTGGTGAGAGTCTGTGTGTGTGAGTGTACGTGAGTTGGTGAGGGCGTGTGTGTGAGTGTACATGATTTGGTGAGGGTGTGTGTGAGTGTACGCGAGTTGGTGAGGGTGTGTGTGAGGGTATATTCGAGTTGGTGAGTGTGTGTGTGAGTGTACGTGAGTTGGTGAGGGTGTGTGTGAGTGTACGTGAGTTGGTGAGTGTGTGTGTGTGAGAGTACGCGAGTTGGTGAGTGTGTGTGTGTGTGTGAGTGTACGTGAGTTGGTGAGGGTGTGTGTGTGAGTGTACGTGAGTTGGTGAGGGTGTGTGTGTGTGTGAGTGTACGTGAGTTGTTGAGGGTGTGTTTGAGTGGACGTAAGTTGGTGAGAGTGTGTGTGTGTGTGAGTGTACGTGAGTTGATGAGGGCGTGTGTGTGAGTGTACATGATTTGGTGAGTGTGTGTGTGAGTGTACGTGAGTTGGTGAGGGTGTGTGTGAGGGTATATTCGAGTTGGTGAGGGCGTGTGTGAGTGTACGTGAGTTGGTGAGGGTGTGTGTGAATGTACGTGAGTTGGTGAGGGTGTGTTTGTGAGTGTACGTGAGTTGGTGAGGGTGTGTGTGAGTGTACGTGAGTTGGTGAGTGTGTGTGTGTGAGTGTACGTGAGTTGGTGAGGGTGTGTGTGAATGTACGTGAGTTGGTGAGGGTGTGTGTGTGAGTGTACGTGAGTTGGTGAGGGTGTGTGTGAGTGTACGCGAGTTGGTGAGTGTGTGTGTGTGTGTGTGTGTGTGAGTGTACGTGAGTTGATGAGGGCGTGTGTGTGAGTGCACATGATTTGGTGAGGGTGTGTGTGTGAGTGTACGTGAGTTGGTGAGGGTGTGTGTGAGTGTACGTGAGTTGGTGAGGGTGTGTGTGAACGTATGCGAGTTGGTGAGGGAATGTGTGTGAGTGGACGTGAGTTGGTGAGGGTGTGTGTGTGTGTGAGTGTACGTGAGTTGGTGAGGGTGTGTGTGAGTGTACGTGAGTTGGTGAGGGTGTGTGTGTGAGTGTACGTGAGTTGGTGAGGGTGTGTGTGAGTGTACGCGAGTTGGTGAGGATGTGTGTGAGTGTAGGTGAGTTGGTGAGTGTGTGTGTGAGTGTACGTGAGTTGGTGAGGGTGTGTGTGAGTGGACGCGAGTTGGTGAGGGTGTGTGTAAGGGTATATGCGAGTTGGTGAGGGTGTGTTTGAGTGGACGTAAGTTGGTGAGAGTGTGTGTGTGTGTGTGTGAGTGTACGTGAGTTGATGAGGGCGTGTGTGTGAGTGTACATGATTTGGTGAGTGCGTGTGTGAGTGTACGTGAGTTGGTGAGGGTGTGTGTGAGGGTATATTCGAGTTGGTGAGGGCGTGTGTGAGTGTACGTGAGTTGGTGAGGGTGTGTGTGCATGTACGTGAGTTCGTGAGTGTGTGTGTGTGAGTGTACGTGATTTGATGAGGGCTTGTGTGTGAGTGTACGTGATTTGGTGAGGGTGTGTGTGAGTGTACGCGAGTTGGTGAGGGTGTGTGTAAGGGTATATGCGAGTTGGTGAGGGCGTGTGTGAGTGTACGTGAGTTGGTGAGGGTGTGTGTGTGAATGTACGTGAGTTGGTGAGGGTGTGTGTGAGTGTACGTGAGTTGGTGAGGGTGTGTGTGAGTGTACGTGAGTTGGTGAGTGTGTGTGTGTGAGTGTACGCGGTTTTGTGAGTGTGTGTGCGTGAGTGTACGCGAGTTGATGAGGGTGTGTGTGTGGGTGTGTACGCGAGATGTTGAGGGTGTGTGTGAGTGTACGCGAGTTGGTGAGGGTGTGTGTGTGAGTGTACGCGAGTTGGTGAGGGTGTGTGTGAGTGCATGCGAGTTGATGAGGGTGTGTGTGTGAGTGTACGGGAGTTCGTGAGGGTGTGTGTGTGAGTGTCCGTGAGTTGGTGAGGGTGTGTTTGAGTGGACGTAAGTTGGTGAGAGTCTGTGTGTGTGAGTGTACGTGAGTTGGTGAGGGCGTGTGTGTGAGTGTACATGATTTGGTGAGGGTGTGTGTGAGTGTACGCGAGTTGGTGAGGGTGTGTGTGAGGGTATATTCGAGTTGGTGAGTGTGTGTGTGAGTGTACGTGAGTTGGTGAGGGTGTGTGTGAGTGTACGTGAGTTGGTGAGTGTGTGTGTGTGAGAGTACGCGAGTTGGTGAGTGTGTGTGAGTGTACGTGAGTTGGTGAGGGTGTGTGTGTGAGTGTACGTGAGTTGGTGAGGGTGTGTGTGTGTGTGAGTGTACGTGAGTTGTTGAGGGTGTGTTTGAGTGGACGTAAGTTGGTGAGAGTGTGTGTGTGTGTGAGTGTACGTGAGTTGATGAGGGCGTGTGTGTGAGTGTACATGATTTGGTGAGTGTGTGTGTGAGTGTACGTGAGTTGGTGAGGGTGTGTGTGAGGGTATATTCGAGTTGGTGAGGGCGTGTGTGAGTGTACGTGAGTTGGTGAGGGTGTGTGTGAATGTACGTGAGTTGGTGAGGGTGTGTGTGTGAGTGTACGTGAGTTGGTGAGGGTGTGTGTGAGTGTACGTGAGTTGGTGAGTGTGTGTGTGTGAGTGTACGTGAGTTGGTGAGGGTGTGTGTGAATGTACGTGAGTTGGTGAGGGTGTGTGTGTGAGTGTACGTGAGTTGGTGAGGGTGTGTGTGAGTGTACGCGAGTTGGTGAGTGTGTGTGTGCGTGTGTGTGTGTGAGTGTACGTGAGTTGATGAGGGCGTGTGTGTGAGTGCACATGATTTGGTGAGGGTGTGTGTGTGAGTTTACGTGAGTTGGTGAGGGTGTGTGTGAGTGTACGTGAGTTGGTGAGGGTGTGTGTGAACGTATGCGAGTTGGTGAGGGAATGTGTGTGAGTGGACGTGAGTTGGTGAGGGTGTGTGTGTGTGTGTGAGTGTACGTGAGTTGGTGAGGGTGTGTGTGTGAGTGTACGTGAGTTGGTGAGGGTGTGTGTGAGTGTACGCGAGTTGGTGAGGGTGTGTGTCAGTGTAGGTGAGTTGGTGAGTGTGTGTGTGAGTGTAGGTGAGTTGGTGAGTGTTTGTGTGAGTGTACGTGAGTTGATGAGGGCGTGTGTGTGAGTGTACGTGATTTGGTGAGGGTGTGTGTGAGTGTACGCGAGTTGGTGAGGATGTGTGTAAGGGTATATGCAAGTTGGTGAGGGCGTGTGTGAGTGTACGTGAGTTGGTGAGGGTGTGTGTGTGAATGAACGTGAGTTGGTGAGGGTGTGTGTGAGTGTACGTGAGTTGGTGAGGGTGTGTGTGAGTGTACGTGAGTTGGTGAGTGTGTGTGTGTGAGTGTACGCGGGTTGGTGAGTGTGTGTGCGTGAGTGTACGCGAGTTGATGAGGGTGTGTGTGGGTGTGTACGCGAGATGTTGAGGGTGTGTGTGAGTGTACGCGAGTTGGTAAGGGTGTGTGTGTGAGTGTACGCGAGTTGGTGAGGGTGTGTGTGAGTGCATGCGAGTTGATGAGGGTGTGTGTGTGAGTGTACGGGAGTTCGTGAGGGTGTGTGTGTGAGTGTCCGTGAGTTGGTGAGGGTGTGTGTGAGTGTACGTGAATTGGTGATGGCGTGTGTGTGAGTGTACATGATTTGGTGAGGGTGTGTGTGAGTGTACGCGAGTTGGTGAGGGTGTGTGTGAGGGTATATTCGAGTTGGTGAGTGTGTGTGTGAGTGTACGTGAGTTGGTGAGGGTGTGTGTGAGTGTACGTGAGTTGGTGAGTGTTTGTGTGTGAGTGTACGCGAGTTGGTGAGTGTGTGTGTGTGTGTGAGTGTACGTGAGTTGATGAGGGCGTGTGTGTGAGTGTACATGATTTGGTGAGGGAATGTGTGTGAGTGGACGTGAGTTGGTGAGGGTGTGTGTGAGTGTACGCGAGTTGGTGAGGGTGTGTGTGGGTGTGTACGCGAGTTGGAGAGGGTGTGTGTGAGTGTACGTGAGTTGGTGAGGGTGTGTGAGTGTACGTGAGTTGGTGAGAGTGTGTGTGTGTGAGTGTACGTGAGTTGGTGAGGGTGTGTGTGAGTGGACGCGAGTTGGTGAGTGTGTGTGCGAGTGTACGTGAGTTGGTGAGGGAATGCGTGTGAGTGTACGCGAGTTGGTGAGGGAATGTGTGTGAGCGTTACCGAGTTGGTGAGGGTGAGGGTGTGTGTGTGCGTGTGTGAGTGTACGCGAGTTGGTGAGGGTGTGTGTGAGGGTACGTGAGTTGTTGTGGGTGTGTTTGTGCATTCGCCAGTTGGTGAGGATGCGTGTGTTTGTGTACGCAAGTTGGTGAGTGTGTGAGGGTACAAGAATTGATGAGTGTGTCTGTGTGAGTGTACGCGAGTTGGTGAGTGTGTGTGTGTGTGAGTGTACGTGAGTTGATGAGGGCGTGTGTGTGAGTGTACATGATTTGGTGAGGGTGTGTGTGAGGGTATATTCGAGTTGGTGAGGGCGTGTGTGAGTGTACGTGAGTTGGTGAGGGTGTGTGTGAGTGTACGTGAGTTGGTGAGTGTGTGTGTGTGAGTGTACGTGAGTTGGTGAGGGTGTGTGTGAATGTACGTGAGTTGGTGAGGGTGTGTGTGTGAGTGTACGTGAGTTGGTGAGGGTGTGTGTGAGTGTACGCGAGTTGGTGAGTGTGTGTGTGTGTGTGTGAGTGTACGTGAGTTGATGAGGGCGTGTGTGTGAGTGTACATGATTTGGTGAGGGTGTGTGTGTGAGTGTACGTGAGTTGGTGAGGGTGTGTGTGAGTGTACATGAGTTGGTGAGGGTGTGTGTGAAGGTATGCGAGTTGGTGAGGGAATGTGTGTGAGTGGACGTGAGTTGGTGAGGGTGTGTGTGTGTGTGAGTGTACGTGAGTTGGTGAGGGTGTGTGTGAGTGTACGTGAGTTGGTGAGGGTGTGTTTGTGAGTTTACGTGAGTTGGTGAGGGTGTGTGTGAGTGGACGCGAGTTGGTGAGGGTGTGTGTGAGTGTAGGTGAGTTGGTGAGTGTGTGAGTGCGTGTGTGAGTGTACGTGAGTTGGTGAGTGTGTGTGTGTGAGTGTTCGTGAGTTGATGAGGGCGTGTGTGTGAGTGTACGTGATTTGGTGAGGGTGTGTGTGAGTGTACGCGAGTTGGTGAGGGTGTGTGTGTGAATGTACGTGAGTTGGTGAGGGTGTGTGTGAGTGTACGTGAGTTGGTGAGGGTGTGTGTGAGTGTACGTGAGTTGGTGAGTGTGTGTGTGTGAGTGTACGCGGGTTTGTGAGTGTGTGTGCGTGAGTGTACGCGAGTTGATGAGGATGTGTGTGTGGGTGTACATGATTTGGTGAGTGTGTGTGTGAGTGTACGTGAGTTGGTGAGGGTGTGTGTGTGAGTGTACGCGAGTTGGTGAGGGTGTGTGTGAGTGCATGCGAGTTGATGAGGGTGTGTGTGTGAGTGTACGGGAGTTCGTGAGGGTGTGTGTGTGAGTGTACGTGAGTTGGTGAGGGTGTGTTTGAGTGGACGTAAGTTGGTGAGAGTCTGTGTGTGTGAGTGTACGTGAGTTGGGGAGGGCGTGTGTGTGAGTGTACATGATTTGGTGAGGGTGTGTGTGAGTGTACGCGAGTTGGTGAGGGTGTGTGTGAGGGTATATTCGAGTTGGTGAGTGTGTGTGTGAGTGTACGTGAGTTGGTGAGGGTGTGTGTGAGTGTACGTGAGTTGGTGAGTGTGTGTGTGTGAGAGTACGCGAGTTGGTGAGTGTGTGTGTGTGTTTGAGTGTACGTGAGTTGGTGAGGGTGTGTGTGTGAGTGTACGTGATTTGGTGAGGGTGTGTGTGTGTGTGAGTGTACGTGAGTTGGTGAGGGTGTGTTTGAGTGGACGTAAGTTGGTGAGAGTGTGTGTGTGTGTGAGTGTACGTGAGTTGATGAGGGCGTGTGTGTGAGTGTACATGATTTGGTGAGTGTATGTGTGAGTGTACGTGAGTTGGTGAGGGTGTGTGTGAGGGTATATTCGAGTTGGTGAGGGCGTGTGTGAGTGTACGTGAGTTCGTGAGGGTGTGTGTGAATGTACGTGAGTTGGTGAGGGTGTGCGTGTGAGTGTACGTGAGTTGGTGAGGGTGTGTGTGAGTGTACGTGAGTTGGTGAGTGTGTGTGTGTGAGTGTCCGTGAGTTGGTGAGGGTGTGTGTGAATGTACGTGAGTTGGTGAGGATGTGTGTGTGAGTGTACGTGAGTTGGTGAGGGTGTGTGTGAGTGTACGCGAGTTGGTGAGTGTGTGTGTGTGTGTGTGTGAGTGTACGTGAGTTGATGAGAGCGTGTGTGTGAGTGTACATGATTTGGTCAGGGTGTGTGTGTGAGTGTACGTGAGTTGGTGAGGGTGTGTGTGAGTGTACATGAGTTGGTGAGGGTGTGTGTGAAGGTATGCGAGTTGGTGAGGGAATGTGTGTGAGTGGACGTGAGTTGGTGAGGGTGTGTGTGTGTGTGAGTGTACGTGAGTTGGTGAGGGTGTGTGTGAGTGTACGTGAGTTGGTGAGGGTGTGTGTGTGAGTGTACGTGAGTTGGTGAGGGTTTGTGTGAGTGTACGCGAGTTGGTGAGGGTGTGTGTGAGTGTAGGTGAGTTGGTGAGTGTGTGAGTGTGTGTGTGGGAGTGTACGTGAGTTGGTGAGTGTGTGTGTGTGAGTGTACGTGATTTGATGAGGGCGTCTGTGTGAGTGTACGTGATTTGGTGAGGGTGTGTGTGAGTGTACGCGAGTTGGTGAGGGTGTGTGTAAGGGTATATGCGAGTTGGTGAGGGCGTGTGTGAGTGTACGTGAGTTGGTGAGGGTGTGTGTGTGAATGTATGTGAGTTGGTGAGGGTGTGTGTGAGTGTACGTGAGTTGGTGAGGGTGTGTGTGAGTGTACGTGAGTTGGTGAGTGTGTGTGTGTGAGTGTACGCGGTTTTGTGAGTGTGTGTGCGTGAGTGTACGCGAGTTGATGAGGGTGTGTGTGTGGGTGTGTACGCGAGATGTTGAGGGTGTGTGTGAGTGTACGCGAGTTGGTGAGGGTGTGTGTGTGAGTGTACGCGAGTTGGTGAGGGTGTGTGTGAGTGCATGCGAGTTGATGAGGGTGTGTGTGTGAGTGTACGGGAGTTCGTGAGGGTGTGTGTGTGAGTGTCCGTGAGTTGGTGAGGGTGTGTTTGAGTGGACGTAAGTTGGTGAGAGTCTGTGTGTGTGAGTGTACGTGAGTTGGTGAGGGTGTGTGTGAGTGTACGCGAGTTGGTGAGTGTGTGTGTGCGTGTGTGTGTGTGAGTGTACGTGAGTTGATGACGGCGTGTGTGTGAGTGCACATGATTTGGTGAGGGTGTGTGTGTGAGTTTACGTGAGTTGGTGAGGGTGTGTGTGAGTGTACGTGAGTTGGTGAGGGTGTGTGTGAACGTATGCGAGTTGGTGAGGGAATGTGTGTGAGTGGACGTGAGTTGGTGAGGGTGTGTGTGTGTGTGAGTGTACGTGAGTTGGTGAGGGTGTGTGTGTGAGTGTACGTGAGTTGGTGAGGGTGTGTGTGAGTGGACGCGAGTTGGTGAGGGTGTGTGTCAGTGTAGGTGAGTTGGTGAGTGTGTGTGTGAGTGTAGGTGAGTTGGTGAGTGTTTGTGTGAGTGTACGTGAGTTGATGAGGGCGTGTGTGTGAGTGTACGTGATTTGGTGAGGGTGTGTGTGAGTGTACGCGAGTTGGTGAGGATGTGTGTAAGGGTATATGCAAGTTGGTGAGGGCGTGTGTGAGTGTACGTGAGTTGGTGAGGGTGTGTGTGTGAATGAACGTGAGTTGGTGAGGGTGTGTGTGAGTGTACGTGAGTTGGTGAGGGTGTGTGTGAGTGTACGTGAGTTGGTGAGTGTGTGTGTGTGAGTGTACGCGGGTTGGTGAGTGTGTTTGCGTGAGTGTACGCGAGTTGATGAGGGTGTGTGTGGGTGTGTACGCGAGATGTTGAGGGTGTGTGTGAGTGTACGCGAGTTGGTAAGGGTGTGTGTGTGAGTGTACGCGAGTTGGTGAGGGTGTGTGTGAGTGCATGCGAGTTGATGAGGGTGTGTGTGTGAGTGTACGGGAGTTCGTGAGGGTGTGTGTGTGAGTGTCCGTGAGTTGGTGAGGGTGTGTGTGAGTGTACGTGAATTGGTGATGGCGTGTGTGTGAGTGTACATGATTTGGTGAGGGTGTGTGTGAGTGTACGCGAGTTGGTGAGGGTGTGTGTGAGGGTATATTCGAGTTGGTGAGTGTGTGTGTGAGTGTACGTGAGTTGGTGAGGGTGTGTGTGAGTGTACGTGAGTTGGTGAGTGTGTGTGTGTGAGTGTACGCGAGTTGGTGAGTGTGTGTGTGTGTGTGAGTGTACGTGAGTTGATGAGGGCGTGTGTGTGAGTGTACATGATTTGGTGAGGGAATGTGTGTGAGTGGACGTGAGTTGGTGAGGGTGTGTGTGAGTGTACGCGAGTTGGTGAGGGTGTGTGTGGGTGTGTACGCGAGTTGGAGAGGGTGTGTGTGAGTGTACGTGAGTTGGTGAGGGTGTGTGAGTGTACGTGAGTTGGTGAGAGTGTGTGTGTGTGAGTGTACGTGAGTTGGTGAGGGTGTGTGTGAGTGGACGCGAGTTGGTGAGTGTGTGTGCGAGTGTACGTGAGTTGGTGAGGGAATGCGTGTGAGTGTACGCGAGTTGGTGAGGGAATGTGTGTGAGCGTTACCGAGTTGGTGAGGGTGAGGGTGTGTGTGTGCGTGTGTGAGTGTACGCGAGTTGGTGAGGGTGTGTGTGAGGGTACGTGAGTTGTTGTGGGTGTGTTTGTGTATTCGCCAGTTGGTGAGGATGCGTGTGTTTGTGTACGCAAGTTGGTGAGTGTGTGAGGGTACAAGAATTGATGAGTGTGTCTGTGTGAGTGTACGCGAGTTGGTGAGTGTGTGTGTGTGTGAGTGTACGTGAGTTGATGAGGGCGTGTGTGTGAGTGTACATGATTTGGTGAGGGTGTGTGTGAGGGTATATTCGAGTTGGTGAGGGCGTGTGTGAGTGTACGTGAGTTGGTGAGGGTGTGTGTGAGTGTACGTGAGTTGGTGAGTGTGTGTGTGTGTGAGTGTACGTGAGTTGGTGAGGGTGTGTGTGAATGTACGTGAGTTGGTGAGGGTGTGTGTGTGAGTGTACGTGAGTTGGTGAGGGTGTGTGTGAGTGTACGCGAGTTGGTGAGTGTGTGTGTGTGTGTGTGAATGTACGTGAATTGGTGAGGGTGTGTGTGTGAGTGTACGTGAGTTGGTGAGGGTGTGTGTGAGTGTACGTGAGTTGGTGAGTGTGTGTGTGTGAGTGTACGTGAGTTGGTGAGGGTGTGTGTGAATGTACGTGAGTTGGTGAGGGTGTGTGTGTGAGTGTACGTGAGTTGGTGAGGGTGTGTGTGAGTGTACGCGAGTTGGTGAGTGTGTGTGTGCGTGTGTGTGTGTGAGTGTACGTGAGTTGATGAGGGCGTGTGTGTGAGTGCACATGATTTGGTGAGGGTGTGTGTGTGAGTTTACGTGAGTTGGTGAGGGTGTGTGTGAGTGTACGTGAGTTGGTGAGGGTGTGTGTGAACGTATGCGAGTTGGTGAGGGAATGTGTGTGAGTGGACGTGAGTTGGTGAGGGTGTGTGTGTGTGTGAGTGTACGTGAGTTGGTGAGGGTGTGTGTGTGAGTGTACGTGAGTTGGTGAGGGTGTGTGTGAGTGTACGCGAGTTGGTGAGGGTGTGTGTCAGTGTAGGTGAGTTGGTGAGTGTGTGTGTGAGTGTAGGTGAGTTGGTGAGTGTTTGTGTGAGTGTACGTGAGTTGATGAGGGCGTGTGTGTGAGTGTACGTGATTTGGTGAGGGTGTGTGTGAGTGTACGTGAGTTGGTGAGGATGTGTGTAAGGGTATATGCAAGTTGGTGAGGGCGTGTGTGAGTGTACGTGAGTTGGTGAGGGTGTGTGTGTGAATGAACGTGAGTTGGTGAGGGTGTGTGTGAGTGTACGTGAGTTGGTGAGGGTGTGTGTGAGTGTACGTGAGTTGGTGAGTGTGTGTGTGTGAGTGTACGCGGGTTGGTGAGTGTGTGTGCGTGAGTGTACGCGAGTTGATGAGGGTGTGTGTGGGTGTGTACGCGAGATGTTGAGGGTGTGTGTGAGTGTACGCGAGTTGGTAAGGGTGTGTGTGTGAGTGTACGCGAGTTGGTGAGGGTGTGTGTGAGTGCATGCGAGTTGATGAGGGTGTGTGTGTGAGTGTACGGGAGTTCGTGAGGGTGTGTGTGTGAGTGTCCGTGAGTTGGTGAGGGTGTGTGTGAGTGTACGTGAATTGGTGATGGCGTGTGTGTGAGTGTACATGATTTGGTGAGGGTGTGTGTGAGTGTACGCGAGTTGGTGAGGGTGTGTGTGAGGGTATATTCGAGTTGGTGAGTGTGTGTGTGAGTGTACGTGAGTTGGTGAGGGTGTGTGTGAGTGTACGTGAGTTGGTGAGTGTGTGTGTGTGAGTGTACGCGAGTTGGTGAGTGTGTGTGTGTGTGTGAGTGTACGTGAGTTGATGAGGGCGTGTGTGTGAGTGTACATGATTTGGTGAGGGAATGTGTGTGAGTGGACGTGAGTTGGTGAGGGTGTGTGTGAGTGTACGCGAGTTGGTGAGGGTGTGTGTGGGTGTGTACGCGAGTTGGAGAGGGTGTGTGTGAGTGTACGTGAGTTGGTGAGGGTGTGTGAGTGTACGTGAGTTGGTGAGAGTGTGTGTGTGTGAGTGTACGTGAGTTGGTGAGGGTGTGTGTGAGTGGACGCGAGTTGGTGAGTGTGTGTGCGAGTGTACGTGAGTTGGTGAGGGAATGCGTGTGAGTGTACGCGAGTTGGTGAGGGAATGTGTGTGAGCGTTACCGAGTTGGTGAGGGTGAGGGTGTGTGTGTGCGTGTGTGAGAGTACGCGAGTTGGTGAGGGTGTGTGTGAGGGTACGTGAGTTGTTGTGGGTGTGTTTGTGTATTCGCCAGTTGGTGAGGATGCGTGTGTTTGTGTACGCAAGTTGGTGAGTGTGTGAGGGTACAAGAATTGATGAGTGTGTCTGTGTGAGTGTACGCGAGTTGGTGAGTGTGTGTGTGTGTGAGTGTACGTGAGTTGATGAGGGCGTGTGTGTGAGTGTACATGATTTGGTGAGGGTGTGTGTGAGGGTATATTCGAGTTGGTGAGGGCGTGTGTGAGTGTACGTGAGTTGGTGAGGGTGTGTGTGAGTGTACGTGAGTTGGTGAGTGTGTGTGTGTGAGTGTACGTGAGTTGGTGAGGGTGTGTGTGAATGTACGTGAGTTGGTGAGGGTGTGTGTGTGAGTGTACGTGAGTTGGTGAGGGTGTGTGTGAGTGTACGCGAGTTGGTGAGTGTGTGTGTGTGTGTGTGAGTGTACGTGAGTTGATGAGGGCGTGTGTGTGAGTGTACATGATTTGGTGAGGGTGTGTGTGTGAGTGTACGTGAGTTGGTGAGGGTGTGTGTGAGTGTACATGAGTTGGTGAGGGTGTGTGTGAAGGTATGCGAGTTGGTGAGGGAATGTGTGTGAGTGGACGTGAGTTGGTGAGGGTGTGTGTGTGTGTGTGAATGTACGTGAGTTGGTGAGGGTGTGTGTGTGAGTGTACGTGAGTTGGTGAGGGTGTGTGTGAGTGTACGTGAGTTGGTGAGTGTGTGTGTGTGAGTGTACGTGAGTTGGTGAGGGTGTGTGTGAATGTACGTGAGTTGGTGAGGGTGTGTGTGTGAGTGTACGTGAGTTGGTGAGGGTGTGTGTGAGTGTACGCGAGTTGGTGAGTGTGTGTGTGCGTGTGTGTGTGTGAGTGTACGTGAGTTGATGAGGGCGTGTGTGTGAGTGCACATGATTTGGTGAGGGTGTGTGTGTGAGTTTACGTGAGTTGGTGAGGGTGTGTGTGAGTGTACGTGAGTTGGTGAGGGTGTGTGTGAACGTATGCGAGTTGGTGAGGGAATGTGTGTGAGTGGACGTGAGTTGGTGAGGGTGTGTGTGTGTGTGAGTGTACGTGAGTTGGTGAGGGTGTGTGTGTGAGTGTACGTGAGTTGGTGAGGGTGTGTGTGAGTGTACGCGAGTTGGTGAGGGTGTGTGTCAGTGTAGGTGAGTTGGTGAGTGTGTGTGTGAGTGTAGGTGAGTTGGTGAGTGTTTGTGTGAGTGTACGTGAGTTGATGAGGGCGTGTGTGTGAGTGTACGTGATTTGGTGAGGGTGTGTGTGAGTGTACGCGAGTTGGTGAGGATGTGTGTAAGGGTATATGCAAGTTGGTGAGGGCGTGTGTGAGTGTACGTGAGTTGGTGAGGGTGTGTGTGTGAATGAACGTGAGTTGGTGAGGGTGTGTGTGAGTGTACGTGAGTTGGTGAGGGTGTGTGTGAGTGTACGTGAGTTGGTGAGTGTGTGTGTGTGAGTGTACGCGGGTTGGTGAGTGTGTGTGCGTGAGTGTACGCGAGTTGATGAGGGTGTGTGTGGGTGTGTACGCGAGATGTTGAGGGTGTGTGTGAGTGTACGCGAGTTGGTAAGGGTGTGTGTGTGAGTGTACGCGAGTTGGTGAGGGTGTGTGTGAGTGCATGCGAGTTGATGAGGGTGTGTGTGTGAGTGTACGGGAGTTCGTGAGGGTGTGTGTGTGAGTGTCCGTGAGTTGGTGAGGGTGTGTGTGAGTGTACGTGAATTGGTGATGGCGTGTGTGTGAGTGTACATGATTTGCTGAGGGTGTGTGTGAGTGTACGCGAGTTGGTGAGGGTGTGTGTGAGGGTATATTCGAGTTGGTGAGTGTGTGTGTGAGTGTACGTGAGTTGGTGAGGGTGTGTGTGAGTGTACGTGAGTTGGTGAGTGTGTGTGTGTGAGTGTACGCGAGTTGGTGAGTGTGTGTGTGTGTGTGAGTGTACGTGAGTTGATGAGGGCGTGTGTGTGAGTGTACATGATTTGGTGAGGGAATGTGTGTGAGTGGACGTGAGTTGGTGAGGGTGTGTGTGAGTGTACGCGAGTTGGTGAGGGTGTGTGTGGGTGTGTACGCGAGTTGGAGAGGGTGTGTGTGAGTGTACGTGAGTTGGTGAGGGTGTGTGAGTGTACGTGAGTTGGTGAGAGTGTGTGTGTGTGAGTGTACGTGAGTTGGTGAGGGTGTGTGTGAGTGGACGCGAGTTGGTGAGTGTGTGTGCGAGTGTACGTGAGTTGGTGAGGGAATGCGTGTGAGTGTACGCGAGTTGGTGAGGGAATGTGTGTGAGCGTTACCGAGTTGGTGAGGGTGAGGGTGTGTGTGTGCGTGTGTGAGAGTACGCGAGTTGGTGAGGGTGTGTGTGAGGGTACGTGAGTTGTTGTGGGTGTGTTTGTGTATTCGCCAGTTGGTGAGGATGCGTGTGTTTGTGTACGCAAGTTGGTGAGTGTGTGAGGGTACAAGAATTGATGAGTGTGTCTGTGTGAGTGTACGCGAGTTGGTGAGTGTGTGTGTGTGTGAGTGTACGTGAGTTGATGAGGGCGTGTGTGTGAGTGTACATGATTTGGTGAGGGTGTGTGTGAGGGTATATTCGAGTTGGTGAGGGCGTGTGTGAGTGTACGTGAGTTGGTGAGGGTGTGTGTGAGTGTACGTGAGTTGGTGAGTGTGTGTGTGTGAGTGTACGTGAGTTGGTGAGGGTGTGTGTGAATGTACGTGAGTTGGTGAGGGTGTGTGTGTGAGTGTACGTGAGTTGGTGAGGGTGTGTGTGAGTGTACGCGAGTTGGTGAGTGTGTGTGTGTGTGTGTGAGTGTACGTGAGTTGATGAGGGCGTGTGTGTGAGTGTACATGATTTGGTGAGGGTGTGTGTGTGAGTGTACGTGAGTTGGTGAGGGTGTGTGTGAGTGTACATGAGTTGGTGAGGGTGTGTGTGAAGGTATGCGAGTTGGTGAGGGAATGTGTGTGAGTGGACGTGAGTTGGTGAGGGTGTGTGTGTGTGTGAGTGTACGTGAGTTGGTGAGGGTGTGTGTGAGTGTACGTGAGTTGGTGAGGGTGTGTTTGTGAGTTTACGTGAGTTGGTGAGGGTGTGTGTGAGTGGACGCGTGTTGGTGAGGGTGTGTGTGAGTGTAGGTGAGTTGGTGAGTGTGTGAGTGCGTGTGTGAGTGTACGTGAGTTGGTGAGTGTGTGTGTGTGAGTGTTCGTGAGTTGATGAGGGCGTGTGTGTGAGTGTACGTGATTTGGTGAGGGTGTGTGTGAGTGTACGCGAGTTGGTGAGGGTGTGTGTAAAGGTATATGCGAGTTGTTGAGGGCGTGTGTGAGTGTACGTGAGTTGGTGAGGGTGTGTGTGTGAATGTACGTGAGTTGGTGAGGGTGTGTGTGAGTGTACGTGAGTTGGTGAGGGTGTGTGTGAGTGTACGTGAGTTGGTGAGTGTGTGTGTGTGAGTGTACGCGGGTTTGTGAGTGTGTGTGCGTGAGTGTACGCGAGTTGATGAGGATGTGTGTGTGGGTGTACATGATTTGGTGAGTGTGTGTGTGAGTGTACGTGAGTTGGTGAGGGTGTGTGTGTGAGTGTACGCGAGTTGGTGAGGGTGTGTGTGAGTGCATGCGAGTTGATGAGGGTGTGTGTGTGAGTGTACGGGAGTTCGTGAGGGTGTGTGTGTGAGTGTACGTGAGTTGGTGAGGGTGTGTTTGAGTGGACGTAAGTTGGTGAGAGTCTGTGTGTGTGAGTGTACGTGAGTTGGGGAGGGCGTGTGTGTGAGTGTACATGATTTGGTGAGGGTGTGTGTGAGTGTACGCGAGTTGGTGAGGGTGTGTGTGAGGGTATATTCGAGTTGGTGAGTGTGTGTGTGAGTGTACGTGAGTTGGTGAGGGTGTGTGTGAGTGTACGTGAGTTGGTGAGTGTGTGTGTGTGAGAGTACGCGAGTTGGTGAGTGTGTGTGTGTGTGTGAGTGTACGTGAGTTGGTGAGGGTGTGTGTGTGAGTGTACGTGATTTGGTGAGGGTGTGTGTGTGTGTGAGTGTACGTGAGTTGGTGAGGGTGTGTTTGAGTGGACGTAAGTTGGTGAGAGTGTGTGTGTGTGTGAGTGTACGTGAGTTGATGAGGGCGTGTGTGTGAGTGTACATGATTTGGTGAGTGTGTGTGTGAGTGTACGTGAGTTGGTGAGGGTGTGTGTGAGGGTATATTCGAGTTGGTGAGGGCGTGTGTGAGTGTACGTGAGTTCGTGAGGGTGTGTGTGAATGTACGTGAGTTGGTGAGGGTGTGCGTGTGAGTGTACGTGAGTTGGTGAGGGTGTGTGTGAGTGTACGTGAGTTGGTGAGTGTGTGTGTGTGAGTGTCCGTGAGTTGGTGAGGGTGTGTGTGAATGTACGTGAGTTGGTGAGGATGTGTGTGTGAGTGTACGTGAGTTGGTGAGGGTGTGTGTGAGTGTACGCGAGTTGGTGAGTGTGTGTGTGTGTGTGTGTGTGAGTGTACGTGAGTTGATGAGAGCGTGTGTGTGAGTGTACATGATTTGGTCAGGGTGTGTGTGTGAGTGTACGTGAGTTGGTGAGGGTGTGTGTGAGTGTACATGAGTTGGTGAGGGTGTGTGTGAAGGTATGCGAGTTGGTGAGGGAATGTGTGTGAGTGGACGTGAGTTGGTGAGGGTGTGTGTGTGTGTGAGTGTACGTGAGTTGGTGAGGGTGTGTGTGAGTGTACGTGAGTTGGTGAGGGTGTGTGTGTGAGTGTACGTGAGTTGGTGAGGGTTTGTGTGAGTGTACGCGAGTTGGTGAGGGTGTGTGTGAGTGTAGGTGAGTTGGTGAGTGTGTGAGTGTGTGTGTGGGAGTGTACGTGAGTTGGTGAGTGTGTGTGTGTGAGTGTACGTGATTTGATGAGGGCGTGTGTGTGAGTGTACGTGATTTGGTGAGGGTGTGTGTGAGTGTACGCGAGTTGGTGAGGGTGTGTGTAAGGGTATATGCGAGTTGGTGAGGGCGTGTGTGAGTGTACGTGAGTTGGTGAGGGTGTGTGTGTGAATGTATGTGAGTTGGTGAGGGTGTGTGTGAGTGTACGTGAGTTGGTGAGGGTGTGTGTGAGTGTACGTGAGTTGGTGAGTGTGTGTGTGTGAGTGTACGCGGTTTTGTGAGTGTGTGTGCGTGAGTGTACGCGAGTTGATGAGGGTGTGTGTGTGGGTGTGTACGCGAGATGTTGAGGGTGTGTGTGAGTGTACGCGAGTTGGTGAGGGTGTGTGTGTGAGTGTACGCGAGTTGGTGAGGGTGTGTGTGAGTGCATGCGAGTTGATGAGGGTGTGTGTGTGAGTGTACGGGAGTTCGTGAGGGTGTGTGTGTGAGTGTCCGTGAGTTGGTGAGGGTGTGTTTGAGTGGACGTAAGTTGGTGAGAGTCTGTGTGTGTGAGTGTACGTGAGTTGGTGAGGGCGTGTGTGTGAGTGTACATGATTTGGTGAGGGTGTGTGTGAGTGTACGCGAGTTGGTGAGGGTGTGTGTGAGGGTATATTCGAGTTGGTGAGTGTGTGTGTGAGTGTACGTGAGTTGGTGAGGGTGTGTGTGAGTGTACGTGAGTTGGTGAGTGTGTGTGTGTGAGAGTACGCGAGTTGGTGAGTGTGTGTGTGTGTGTGTGAGTGTACGTGAGTTGGTGAGGGTGTGTGTGTGAGTGTACGTGAGTTGGTGAGGGTGTGTGTGTGTGTGAGTGTACGTGAGTTGTTGAGGGTGTGTTTGAGTGGACGTAAGTTGGTGAGAGTGTGTGTGTGTGTGAGTGTACGTGATTTGATGAGGGCGTGTGTGTGAGTGTACATGATTTGGTGAGTGTGTGTGTGAGTGTACGTGAGTTGGTGAGGGTGTGTGTGAGGGTATATTCGAGTTGGTGAGGGAGTGTGTGAGTGTACGTGAGTTGGTGAGGGTGTGTGTGAATGTACGTGAGTTGGTGAGGGTGTGTGTGTGAGTGTACGTGAGTTGGTGAGGGTGTGTGTGAGTGTACGTGAGTTGGTGAGTGTGTGTGTGTGAGTGTACGTGAGTTGGTGAGGGTGTGTGTGAATGTACGTGAGTTGGTGAGGGTGTGTGTGAATGTACGTGAGTTGGTGAGGGCGTGTGTGTGAGTGCACATGATTTGGTGAGGGTGTGTGTGTGAGTGTACGTGAGTTGGTGAGGGTGTGTGTGAGTGTACGTGAGTTGGTGAGGGTGTGTGTGAACGTATGCGAGTTGGTGAGGGAATGTGTGTGAGTGGACGTGAGTTGGTGAGGGTGTGTGTGTGTGTGTGAGTGTACGTGAGTTGGTGAGGGTGTGTGTGAGTGTACGTGAGTTGGTGAGGGTGTGTGTGTGAGTGTACGTGAGTTGGTGAGGGTGTGTGTGAGTGTACGCGAGTTGGTGAGGATGTGTGTGAGTGTAGGTGAGTTGGTGAGTGTGTGTGTGAGTGTACGTGATTTGGTGAGGGTGTGTGTGAGTGGACGCGAGTTGGTGAGGGTGTGTGTAAGGGTATATGCGAGTTGGTGAGGGTGTGTTTGAGTGGACGTAAGTTGGTGAGAGTGTGTGTGTGTGTGTGTGAGTGTACGTGAGTTGATGAGGGCGTGTGTGTGAGTGTACATGATTTGGTGAGTGTGTGTGTGAGTGTACGTGAGTTGGTGAGGGTGTGTGTGAGGGTATATTCGAGTTGATGAGGGCGTGTGTGAGTGTACGTGAGTTGGTGAGGGTGTGTGTGAATGTACGTGAGTTGGTGAGTGTGTGTGTGTGAGTGTACGTGATTTGATGAGGGCGTGTGTGTGAGTGTACGTGATTTGGTGAGGGTGTGTGTGAGTGTACGCGAGTTGGTGAGGGTGTGTGTAAGGGTATATGCGAGTTGGTGAGGGCGTGTGTGAGTGTACGTGAGTTGGTGAGGGTGTGTGTGTGAATGTACGTGAGTTGGTGAGGGTGTGTGTGAGTGTACGTGAGTTGGTGAGGGTGTGTGTGAGTGTACGTGAGTTGGTGAGTGTGTGTGTGTGAGTGTACGCGGTTTTGTGAGTGTGTGTGCGTGAGTGTACGCGAGTTGATGAGGGTGTGTGTGTGGGTGTGTACGCGAGATGTTGAGGGTGTGTGTGAGTGTACGCGAGTTGGTGAGGGTGTGTGTGAGTGCATGCGAGTTGATGAGGGTGTGTGTGTGAGTGTACGGGAGTTCGTGAGGGTGTGTGTGTGAGTGTCCGTGAGTTGGTGAGGGTGTGTTTGAGTGGACGTAAGTTGGTGAGAGTCTGTGTGTGTGAGTGTACGTGAGTTGGTGAGGGCGTGTGTGTGAGTGTACATGATTTGGTGAGGGTGTGTGTGAGTGTACGCGAGTTGGTGAGGGTGTGTGTGAGGGTATATTCGAGTTGGTGAGTGTGTGTGTGAGTGTACGTGAGTTGGTGAGGGTGTGTGTGAGTGTACGTGAGTTGGTGAGTGTGTGTGTGTGAGAGTACGCGAGTTGGTGAGTGTGTGTGTGTGTGTGAGTGTACGTGAGTTGGTGAGGGTGTGTGTGTGAGTGTACGTGAGTTGGTGAGGGTGTGTGTGTGTGTGAGTGTACGTGAGTTGTTGAGGGTGTGTTTGAGTGGACGTAAGTTGGTGAGAGTGTGTGTGTGTGTGAGTGTACGTGAGTTGATGAGGGCGTGTGTGTGAGTGTACATGATTTGGTGAGTGTGTGTGTGAGTGTACGTGAGTTGGTGAGGGTGTGTGTGAGGGTATATTCGAGTTGGTGAGGGCGTGTGTGAGTGTACGTGAGTTGGTCAGGGTGTGTGTGAATGTACGTGAGTTGGTGAGGGTGTGTGTGTGAGTGTACGTGAGTTGGTGAGGGTGTGTGTGAGTGTACGTGAGTTGGTGAGTGTGTGTGTGTGAGTGTACGTGAGTTGGTGAGGGTGTGTGTGAATGTACGTGAGTTGGTGAGGGTGTGTGTGTGAGTGTACGTGAGTTGGTGAGGGTGTGTGTGAGTGTACGCGAGTTGGTGAGTGTGTGTGTGCGTGTGTGTGTGTGAGTGTACGTGAGTTGATGAGGGCGTGTGTGTGAGTGCACATGATTTGGTGAGGGTGTGTGTGTGAGTTTACGTGAGTTGGTGAGGGTGTGTGTGAGTGTACGTGAGTTGGTGAGGGTGTGTGTGAACGTATGCGAGTTGGTGAGGGAATGTGTGTGAGTGGACGTGAGTTGGTGAGGGTGTGTGTGTGTGTGAGTGTACGTGAGTTGGTGAGGGTGTGTGTGTGAGTGTACGTGAGTTGGTGAGGGTGTGTGTGAGTGTACGCGAGTTGGTGAGGGTGTGTGTCAGTGTAGGTGAGTTGGTGAGTGTGTGTGTGAGTGTAGGTGAGTTGGTGAGTGTGTGTGTGAGTGTACGTGAGTTGATGAGGGCGTGTGTGTGAGTGTACGTGATTTGGTGAGGGTGTGTGTGAGTGTACGCGAGTTGGTGAGGATGTGTGTAAGGGTATATGCAAGTTGGTGAGGGCGTGTGTGAGTGTACGTGAGTTGGTGAGGGTGTGTGTGTGAATGAACGTGAGTTGGTGAGGGTGTGTGTGAGTGTACGTGAGTTGGTGAGGGTGTGGGTGAGTGTACGTGAGTTGGTGAGTGTGTGTGTGTGTGAGTGTACGCGGGTTGGTGAGTGTGTGTGCGTGAGTGTACGCGAGTTGATGAGGGTGTGTGTGTGGGTGTGTACGCGAGATGTTGAGGGTGTGTGTGAGTGGACGCGAGTTGGTAAGGGTGTGTGTGTGAGTGTACGCGAGTTGGTGAGGGTGTGTGTGAGTGCATGCGAGTTGATGAGGGTGTGTGTGTGAGTGTACGGGAGTTCGTGAGGGTGTGTGTGTGAGTGTCCGTGAGTTGGTGAGGGTGTGTGTGAGTGTACGTGAATTGGTGAGGGCGTGTGTGTGAGTGTACATGATTTGGTGAGGGTGTGTGTGAGTGTACGCGAGTTGGTGAGGGTGTGTGTGAGGGTATATTCGAGTTGGTGAGTGTGTGTGTGAGTGTACGTGAGTTGGTGAGGGTGTGTGTGAGTGTACGTGAGTTGGTGAGTGCGTGTGTGTGAGTGTACGCGAGTTGGTGAGTGTGTGTGTGTGTGTGAGTGTACGTGAGTTGATGAGGGCGTGTGTGTGAGTGTACATGATTTGGTGAGGGAATGTGTGTGAGTGGACGTGAGTTGGTGAGGGTGTGTGTGAGTGTACGCGAGTTGGTGAGGGTGTGTGTGGGTGTGTACGCGAGTTGGAGAGGGTGTGCGTGAGTGTACGTGAGTTGGTGAGGGTGTGTGAGTGTACGTGAGTTGGTGAGAGTGTGTGTGTGTGAGTGTACGTGAGTTGGTGAGGGTGTGTGTGAGTGGACGCGAGTTGGTGAGTGTGTGTGCGAGTGTACGTGAGTTGGTGAGGGTGTGTGTGTGTGAGTGTACGTGAGTTGGTGAGGGTGTGTGTGTGAGTGTACGGGAGTTGGTGAGGGTATGTGTGTGTGAGTGTACGCGAGTTGGTGAGGGTGTGTGTGTGAGCCTAGGTGAGTTGGTGAGGGTGTGTGTGTGTCCGTGAGTGGGCGAGTGTGTCTTTGTGAGGGTACATGAGTTGGTGTGGATGTGTGTGTGAGTGTAAGCGAGTTCGTGAGGGTGTGAATGTGAGTGTATGCGAGTTGGTGAGGCTGTGTGTGTGAGTGTACGCGAGTTGGTGAGGGTGTGTGTGTGAGTGTACGTGAGTTGGTGAGGGTGTGTGAGTGTAAGCGAGTTGGTGAGGGTGTGTGTGTGAGTGTACGTGAGTTGGTGAGGGTGTGTGTGTGAGTGTACGTGAGTTGGTGAGGGTGTGCGTGTGAGTGTACGTGAGTTGGTGAGGGAGTGTGTGAGTGGACGTGAGTTGGTGACGGAGTGTGTGTGTGTGTACGCGAGTTGGTGAGGGTGTGTGTGTGAGTGTACGTGAGTTGGTGAGGGTGTGTGTGTGAGTGTACGTGTGTTGGTGAGGGTGTGTGTGTGAGTGTACATGAGTTGGTGAGGGCGTATTTGAGTGTACGTGAGTTGGTGATGGTGTGTGTGAGTGTATGTGAGTTGGTGAGTGTGTGTGTGAGTGTACGTGAGTTGGTGAGGGTGTGTGTGGGTGTGTACGCGAGATGTTGAGGGTGTGTGTGTGAGTGTACATGAATTGGTGAGTGTGTGTGTGAGTGTACGCGAGTTGGTGAGGGTGTGTGTGTGAGTGTACATGAATTGGTGAGTGTGTGTGTGAGAGTGTACATGAGTTGGTGAGGGTATGTGTGAGAGTGTACGTGAGTTGGAGAGGGTGTGTGTGAGAGTACGTGAGTTGGTGAGGGAATGTGAGTGTACGTGAGTCGGTGAGGGTGTGTGTGAGTGTACGCAAGTTGGTGAGGGTGTGTGTGTGAGTGTACGTGATTTGGTGAGGGTGTGTGTGAGTGTACGCGAGTTGGTGAGGGTGTGTGTAAGGGTATATGCAAGTTGGTGAGGGCGTGTGTGAGTGTACGTGAGTTGGTGAGGGTGTGTGTGTGAATGTACGTGAGTTGGTGAGGGTGTGTGTGAGTGTACGTGAGTTGGTGAGGGTGTGACTGAGTGTACGTGAGTTGCTGAGTGTGTGTGAGTGCACGCGGGTTTGTGAGTGTGTGTGCGTGAGTGTACGCGAGTTGATGAGGGTGTGTGTGTGGGTGTGTACGCGAGATGTTGAGGGTGTGTGTGAGTGTACGCGAGTTGGTAAGGGTGTGTGTGTGAGTGTACGCGAGTTGGTGAGGGTGTGTGTGAGTGCATGCGAGTTGATGAGGGTGTGTGTGTGAGTGTACGGGAGTTCGTGAGGGTGTGTGTGTGAGTGTCCGTGAGTTGGTGAGGGTGTGTGTGAGTGTACGTGAGTTGGTGAGGGCGTGTGTGTGAGTGTACATGATTTGGTGAGGGTGTGTGTGAGTGTACGCGAGTTGGTGAGGGTGTGTGTGAGGGTATATTCGAGTTGGTGAGTGTGTGTGTGAGTGTACGTGAGTTGGAGAGGGTGTGTGTGAGTGTACGTGAGTTGGTGAGTGTTTGTGTGTGAGTGTACGCGAGTTGGTGAGTGTGTGTGTTTGTGTGAGTGTACGTGAGTTGGTGAGGGTGTGTGTGAGTGTACGCGAGTTGGTGAGGATGTGTGTGAGTGTAGGTGAGTTGGTGAGTGTGTGTGTGAGTGTACGTGAGTTGGTGAGTGTGTGAGTGTGAGTGTACGTGAGTTGATGAGGGCGTGTGTGTGAGTGTACGTGATTTGGTGAGGGTGTGTGTGAGTGTACGCGAGTTGGTGAGGGTGTGTGTAAGGGTATATGCGAGTTGGTGAGGGCGTGTGTGAGTGTACGTGAGTTGGTGAGGGTGTGTGTGTGAGTGTACGTGAATTGGTGAGGGTGTGTGTGAGTGTACGTGAGTTGGTGAGTGTGTGTGTGTGAGTGTACGTGAGTTGGTGAGGGTGTGTGTGAATGTACGTGAGTTGGTGAGGGTGTGTGTGTGACTGTACGTGAGTTGGTGAGGGTGTGTGTGAGTGTACGTGAGTTGCTGAGTGTGTGTGTGTGAGTGTACACGGGTTTGTGAGTGTGTGTGCGTGAGTGTACGCGAGTTGATGAGGGTGTGTGTGTGGGTGTGTACGCGAGATGTTGAGGGTGTGTGTGAGTGTACGCGAGTTGGTAAGGGTGTGTGTGTGAGTGTACGCGAGTTGGTGAGGGTGTGTGTGAGTGCATGCGAGTTGATGAGGGTGTGTGTGTGAGTGTACGGGAGTTCGTGAGGGTGTGTGTGTGAGTGTACGTGAGTTGGTGAGGGTGTGTGTGAGTGTACGTGAGTTGGTGAGGGCGTGTGTGTGAGTGTACATGATTTGGTGAGGGTGTGTGTGAGGGTATATTCGAGTTGGTGAGTGTGTGTGTGAGTGTACATGAGTTGGAGAGGGTGTGTGTGAGTGTACGTGAGTTGGTGAGTGTTTGTGTGTGAGTGTACGCGAGTTGGTGAGTGTGTGTGTTTGTGTGAGTGTACGTGAGTTGGTGAGGGTGTGTGTGAGTGTACGCGAGTTGGTGAGGATGTGTGTGAGTGTAGGTGAGTTGGTGAGTGTGTGTGTGAGTGTACGTGAGTTGGTGAGTGTGTGTGTGTGAGTGTACGTGAGTTGATGAGGGCGTGTGTGTGAGTGTACGTGATTTGGTGAGGGTGTGTGTGAGTGTACGCGAGTTGGTGAGGGTGTGTGTAAGGGTATATGCGAGTTGGTGAGGGCGTGTGTGAGTGTACGTGAGTTGGTGAGGGTGTGTGTGTGAGTGTACGTGAGTTGGTGAGGGTGTGTGTGAGTGTACGTGAGTTGGTGAGTGTGTGTGTGTGAGTGTACGTGAGTTGGTGAGGGTGTGTGTGAATGTACGTGAGTTGGTGAGGGTGTGTGTGTGACTGTACGTGAGTTGGTGAGGGTGTGTGTGAGTGTACGTGAGTTGGTGAGGGTGTGTGTGAATGTACGTGAGTTGGTGAGTGTGTGTGTGTGAGTGTACGTGATTTGATGAGGGCGTGTGTGTGAGTGTACGTGATTTGGTGAGGGTGTGTGTGAGTGTACGCGAGTTGGTGAGGGTGTGTGTAAGGGTATATGCGAGTTGGTGAGGGCGTGTGTGAGTGTACGTGAGTTGGTGAGGGTGTGTGTGTGAATGTACGTGAGTTGGTGAGGGTGTGTGTGAGTGTACGTGAGTTGGTGAGGGTGTGTGTGAGTGTACGTGAGTTGGTGAGTGTGTGTGTGTGAGTGTACGCGGTTTTGTGAGTGTGTGTGCGTGAGTGTACGCGAGTTGATGAGGGTGTGTGTGTGGGTGTGTACGCGAGATGTTGAGGGTGTGTGTGAGTGTACGCGAGTTGGTGAGGGTGTGTGTGTGAGTGTACGCGAGTTGGTGAGGGTGTGTGTGAGTGCATGCGAGTTGATGAGGGTGTGTGTGTGAGTGTACGGGAGTTCGTGAGGGTGTGTGTGTGAGTGTCCGTGAGTTGGTGAGGGTGTGTTTGAGTGGACGTAAGTTGGTGAGAGTCTGTGTGTGTGAGTGTACGTGAGTTGGTGAGGGCGTGTGTGTGAGTGTACATGATTTGGTGAGGGTGTGTGTGAGTGTACGCGAGTTGGTGAGGGTGTGTGTGAGGGTATATTCGAGTTGGTGAGTGTGTGTGTGAGTGTACGTGAGTTGGTGAGGGTGTGTGTGAGTGTACGTGAGTTGGTGAGTGTGTGTGTGTGAGAGTACGCGAGTTGGTGAGTGTGTGTGTGTGTGTGAGTGTACGTGAGTTGGTGAGGGTGTGTGTGTGAGTGTACGTGAGTTGGTGAGGGTGTGTGTGTGTGTGAGTGTACGTGAGTTGTTGAGGGTGTGTTTGAGTGGACGTAAGTTGGTGAGAGTGTGTGTGTGTGTGAGTGTACGTGAGTTGATGAGGGCGTGTGTGTGAGTGTACATGATTTGGTGAGTGTGTGTGTGAGTGTACGTGAGTTGGTGAGGGTGTGTGTGAGGGTATATTCGAGTTGGTGAGGGCGTGTGTGAGTGTACGTGAGTTGGTGAGGGTGTGTGTGAATGTACGTGAGTTGGTGAGGGTGTGTGTGTGAGTGTACGTGAGTTGGTGAGGGTGTGTGTGAGTGTACGTGAGTTGGTGAGTGTGTGTGTGTGAGTGTACGTGAGTTGGTGAGGGTGTGTGTGAATGTACGTGAGTTGGTGAGGGTGTGTGTGTGAGTGTACGTGAGTTGGTGAGGGTGTGTGTGAGTGTACGCGAGTTGGTGAGTGTGTGTGTGCGTGTGTGTGTGTGAGTGTACGTGAGTTGATGAGGGCGTGTGTGTGAGTGTACATGATTTGGTGAGTGTGTGTGTGAGTGTACGTGAGTTGGTGAGGGTGTGTGTGAGGGTATATTCGAGTTGGTGAGGGCGTGTGTGAGTGTACGTGAGTTGGTGAGGGTGTGTGTGAATGTACGTGAGTTGGTGAGCGTGTGTGTGTGAGTGTACGTGAGTTGGTGAGGGTGTGTGTGAGTGTACGTGAGTTGGTGAGTGTGTGTGTGTGAGTGTACATGAGTTGGTGAGGGTGTGTGTGAATGTACGTGAGTTGGTGAGGCTGTGTGTGTGAGTGTACGTGAGTTGGTGAGGGTGTGTGTGAGTGTACGCGAGTTGGTGAGTGTGTGTGTGTGTGTGTGTGTGAGTGTACGTGAGTTGATGAGGGCGTGTGTGTGAGTGCACATGATTTGGTGAGGGTGTGTGTGTGAGTTTACGTGAGTTGGTGAGGGTGTGTGTGAGTGTACGTGAGTTGGTGAGGGTGTGTGTGAACGTATGCGAGTTGGTGAGGGAATGTGTGTGAGTGGACGTGAGTTGGTGAGGGTGTGTGTGTGTGTGAGTGTACGTGAGTTGGTGAGGGTGTGTGTGTGAGTGTACGTGAGTTGGTGAGGGTGTGTGTGAGTGTACGCGAGTTGGTGAGGGTGTGTGTCAGTGTAGGTGAGTTGGTGAGTGTGTGTGTGAGTGTAGGTGAGTTGGTGAGTGTGTGTGTGAGTGTACGTGAGTTGATGAGGGCGTGTGTGTGAGTGTACGTGATTTGGTGAGGGTGTGTGTGAGTGTACGCGAGTTGGTGAGGATGTGTGTAAGGGTATATGCAAGTTGGTGAGGGCGTGTGTGAGTGTACGTGAGTTGGTGAGGGTGTGTGTGTGAATGAACGTGAGTTGGTGAGGGTGTGTGTGAGTGTACGTGAGTTGGTGAGGGTGTGTGTGAGTGTACGTGAGTTGGTGAGTGTGTGTGTGTGAGTGTACGCGGGTTGGTGAGTGTGTGTGCGTGAGTGTACGCGAGTTGATGAGGGTGTGTGTGTGGGTGTGTACGCGAGATGTTGAGGGTGTATGTGAGTGTACGCGAGTTGGTAAGGGTGTGTGTGTGAGTGTACGCGAGTTGGTGAGGGTGTGTGTGAGTGCATGCGAGTTGATGAGGGTGTGTGTGTGAGTGTACGGGAGTTCGTGAGGGTGTGTGTGTGAGTGTCCGTGATTTGGTGAGGGTGTGTGTGAGTGTACGTGAATTGGTGAGGGCGTGTGTGTGAGTGTACATGATTTGGTGAGGGTGTGTGTGAGTGTACGCGAGTTGGTGAGGATGTGTGTGAGGGTATATTCGAGTTGGTGAGTGTGTGTGTGAGTGTACGTGAGTTGGTGAGGGTGTGTGTGAGTGTACGTGAGTTGGTGAGTGTGTGTGTGTGAGTGTACGCGAGTTGGTGAGTGTGTGTGTGTGTGTGTGAGTGTACGTGAGTTGATGAGGGCGTGTGTGTGAGTGTACATGATTTGGTGAGGGAATGTGTGTGAGTGGACGTGAGTTGGTGAGGGTGTGTGTGAGTGTACGCGAGTTGGTGAGGGTGTGTGTGGGTGTGTAGGCGAGTTGGAGAGGGTGTGCGTGAGTGTACGTGAGTTGGTGAGGGTGTGTGAGTGTACGTGAGTTGGTGAGAGTGTGTGTGTGTGAGTGTACATGAGTTGGTGAGGGTGTGTGTGAGTGGACGCGAGTTGGTGAGTGTGTGTGCGAGTGTACGTGAGTTGGTGAGGGTGTGTGTGTGTGAGTGTACGTGAGTTGGTGAGGGTGTGTGTGTGAGTGTACGGGAGTTGGTGAGGGTATGTGTGTGTGAGTGTACGCGAGTTGGTGAGGGTGTGTGTGTGAGCCTCGGTGAGTTGGTGAGGGTGTGTATGTGTCCGTGAGTGGGCGAGTGTGTCTTTGTGAGGGTACATGAGTTGGTGTGGGTGTGTGTGTGAGTGTAAGCGAGTTCGTGAGGGTGTGAGTGTGAGTGTATGCAAGTTGGTGAGGCTGTGTGTGTGAGTGTACGCGAGTTGGTGAGGGTGTGTGTGTGAGTGTACGTGAGTTGGTGAGGGTGTGTGAGTGTAAGCGAGTTGGTGAGGCAGTGTGTGTGAGTGTACGCGAGTTGGTGAGGGTGTGTGTGTGAGTGTACGTGAGTTGGTGAGGGTGTGTGTGTGAGTGTACGTGTGTTGGTGAGGGTGTGTGTGTGAGTGTACATGGGTTGGTGAGGGCGTATTTGAGTGTACGTGAGTTGGTGATGGTGTGTGTGAGTGTATGTGAGTTGGTGAGTGTGTGTGTGAGTGTACGTGAGTTGGTGAGGGTGTGTGTGGGTGTGTACGCGAGATGTTGAGGGTGTGTGTGTGAGTGTACATGAATTGGTGAGTGTGTGTGTGAGTGTACGCGAGTTGGTGAGGGTGTGTGTGTGAGTGTACATGAATTGGTGAGTGTGTGTGTGAGAGTGTACATGAGTTGGTGAGGGTATGTGTGAGAGTGTACGTGAGTTGGAGAGGGTGTGTGTGAGAGTACGTGAGTTGGTGAGGGAATGTGAGTGTACGTGAGTCGGTGAGGGTGTGTGTGAGTGTACGCAAGTTGGTGAGGGTGTGTGTGTGAGTGTACGTGATTTGGTGAGGGTGTGTGTGAGTGTACGCGAGTTGGTGAGGGTGTGTGTAAGGGTATATGCAAGTTGGTGAGGGCGTGTGTGAGTGTACGTGAGTTGGTGAGGGTGTGTGTGTGAATGTACGTGAGTTGGTGAGGGTGTGTGTGAGTGTACGTGAGTTGGTGAGGGTGTGTGTGAGTGTACGTGAGTTGCTGAGTGTGTGTGTGTGAGTGTACGCGGGTTTGTGAGTGTGTGTGCGTGAGTGTACGCGAGTTGATGAGGGTGTGTGTGTGGGTGTGTACGCGAGATGTTGAGGGTGTGTGTGAGTGTACGCGAGTTGGTAAGGGTGTGTGTGTGAGTGTACGCGAGTTGGTGAGGGTGTGTGTGAGTGCATGCGAGTTGATGAGGGTGTGTGTGTGAGTGTACGGGAGTTCGTGAGGGTGTGTGTGTGAGTGTCCGTGAGTTGGTGAGGGTGTGTGTGAGTGTACGTGAGTTGGTGAGGGCGTGTGTGTGAGTGTACATGATTTGGTGAGGGTGTGTGTGAGTGTACGCGAGTTGGTGAGGGTGTGTGTGAGGGTATATTCGAGTTGGTGAGTGTGTGTGTGAGTGTACGTGAGTTGGAGAGGGTGTGTGTGAGTGTACGTGAGTTGGTGAGTGTTTGTGTGTGAGTGTACGCGAGTTGGTGAGTGTGTGTGTTTGTGTGAGTGTACGTGAGTTGGTGAGGGTGTGTGTGAGTGTACGCGAGTTGGTGAGGATGTGTGTGAGTGTAGGTGAGTTGGTGAGTGTGTGTGTGAGTGTACGTGAGTTGGTGAGGGTGTGTGTGTGAGTGTACGTGAGTTGGTGAGGGTGTGTGTGAGTGTACGCGAGTTGGTGAGGATGTGTGTGAGTGTAGGTGAGTTGGTGAGTGTGTGTGTGAGTGTACGTGAGTTGGTGAGTGCGTGTGTCTGAGTGTACGTGAGTTGATGAGGGTGTGTGTGTGAGTGTCCGTGAGTTGGTGAGGGTGTGTGTGAGTGTACGTGAATTGGTGAGGGCGTGTGTGTGAGTGTACATGATTTGGTGAGGGTGTGTGTGAGTGTACGCGAGTTGGTGAGGATGTGTGTGAGGGTATATTCGAGTTGGTGAGTGTGTGTGTGAGTGTACGTGAGTTGGTGAGGGTGTGTGTGAGTGTACGTGAGTTGGTGAGTGTGTGTGTGTGAGTGTACGCGAGTTGGTGAGTGTGTGTGTGTGTGTGTGAGTGTACGTGAGTTGATGAGGGCGTGTGTGTGAGTGTACATGATTTGGTGAGGGAATGTGTGTGAGTGGACGTGAGTTGGTGAGGGTGTGTGTGAGTGTACGCGAGTTGGTGAGGGTGTGTGTGGGTGTGTAGGCGAGTTGGAGAGGGTGTGCGTGAGTGTACGTGAGTTGGTGAGGGTGTGTGAGTGTACGTGAGTTGGTGAGAGTGTGTGTGTGTGAGTGTACGTGAGTTGGTGAGGGTGTGTGTGAGTGGACGCGAGTTGGTGAGTGTGTGTGCGAGTGTACGTGAGTTGGTGAGGGTGTGTGTGTGTGAGTGTACGTGAGTTGGTGAGGGTGTGTGTGTGAGTGTACGGGAGTTGGTGAGGGTATGTGTGTGTGAGTGTACGCGAGTTGGTGAGGGTGTGTGTGTGAGCCTCGGTGAGTTGGTGAGGGTGTGTATGTGTCCGTGAGTGGGCGAGTGTGTCTTTGTGAGGGTACATGAGTTGGTGTGGGTGTGTGTGTGAGTGTAAGCGAGTTCGTGAGGGTGTGAGTGTGAGTGTATGCAAGTTGGTGAGGCTGTGTGTGTGAGTGTACGCGAGTTGGTGAGGGTGTGTGTGTGAGTGTACGTGAGTTGGTGAGGGTGTGTGAGTGTAAGCGAGTTGGTGAGGCAGTGTGTGTGAGTGTACGTGAGTTGGTGAGGGTGTGTGTGTGAGTGTACGTGAGTTGGTGAGGGTGTGCGTGTGAGTGTACGTGAGTTGGTGAGGGAGTGTGTGAGTGGACGTGAGTTGGTGACGGAGTGTGTGTGTGTGTACGCGAGTTGGTGAGGGTGTGTGTGTGAGTGTACGTGAGTTGGTGAGGGTGTGTGTGTGAGTGTACGTGTGTTGGTGAGGGTGTGTGTGTGAGTGTACATGGGTTGGTGAGGGCGTATTTGAGTGTACGTGAGTTGGTGATGGTGTGTGTGAGTGTATGTGAGTTGGTGAGTGTGTGTGTGAGTGTACGTGAGTTGGTGAGGGTGTGTGTGGGTGTGTACGCGAGATGTTGAGGGTGTGTGTGTGAGTGTACATGAATTGGTGAGTGTGTGTGTGAGTGTACGCGAGTTGGTGAGGGTGTGTGTGTGAGTGTACATGAATTGGTGAGTGTGTGTGTGAGAGTGTACATGAGTTGGTGAGGGTATGTGTGAGAGTGTACGTGAGTTGGAGAGGGTGTGTGTGAGAGTACGTGAGTTGGTGAGGGAATGTGAGTGTACGTGAGTCGGTGAGGGTGTGTGTGAGTGTACGCAAGTTGGTGAGGGTGTGTGTGTGAGTGTACGTGATTTGGTGAGGGTGTGTGTGAGTGTACGCGAGTTGGTGAGGGTGTGTGTAAGGGTATATGCAAGTTGGTGAGGGCGTGTGTGAGTGTACGTGAGTTGGTGAGGGTGTGTGTGTGAATGTACGTGAGTTGGTGAGGGTGTGTGTGAGTGTACGTGAGTTGGTGAGGGTGTGTGTGAGTGTACGTGAGTTGCTGAGTGTGTGTGTGTGAGTGTACGCGGGTTTGTGAGTGTGTGTGCGTGAGTGTACGCGAGTTGATGAGGGTGTGTGTGTGGGTGTGTACGCGAGATGTTGAGGGTGTGTGTGAGTGTACGCGAGTTGGTAAGGGTGTGTGTGTGAGTGTACGCGAGTTGGTGAGGGTGTGTGTGAGTGCATGCGAGTTGATGAGGGTGTGTGTGTGAGTGTACGGGAGTTCGTGAGGGTGTGTGTGTGAGTGTCCGTGAGTTGGTGAGGGTGTGTGTGAGTGTACGTGAGTTGGTGAGGGCGTGTGTGTGAGTGTACATGATTTGGTGAGGGTGTGTGTGAGTGTACGCGAGTTGGTGAGGGTGTGTGTGAGGGTATATTCGAGTTGGTGAGTGTGTGTGTGAGTGTACGTGAGTTGGAGAGGGTGTGTGTGAGTGTACGTGAGTTGGTGTGTGTTTGTGTGTGAGTGTACGCGAGTTGGTGAGTGTGTGTGTTTGTGTGAGTGTACGTGAGTTGGTGAGGGTGTGTGTGAGTGTACGCGAGTTGGTGAGGATGTGTGTGAGTGTAGGTGAGTTGGTGAGTGTGTGTGTGAGTGTACGTGAGTTGGTGAGTGTGTGTGTGTGAGTGTACGTGAGTTGATGAGGGCGTGTGTGTGAGTGTACGTGATTTGGTGAGGGTGTGTGTGAGTGTACGCGAGTTGGTGAGGGTGTGTGTAAGGGTATATGCGAGTTGGTGAGGGCGTGTGTGAGTGTACGTGAGTTGGTGAGGGTGTGTGTGTGAGTGTACGTGAGTTGGTGAGGGTGTGTGTGAATGTACGTGAGTTGGTGAGGGTGTGTGTGTGACTGTACGTGAGTTGGTGAGGGTGTGTGTGAGTGTACGTGAGTTGCTGAGTGTGTGTGTGAGTGTACGCGGGTTTGTGAGTGTGTGTGCGTGAGTGTACGCGAGTTGATGAGGGTGTGTGTGTGGGTGTGTACGCGAGATGTTGAGGGTGTGTGTGAGTGTACGCGAGTTGGTAAGGGTGTGTGTGTGAGTGTACGCGAGTTGGTGAGGGTGTGTGTGAGTGCATGCGAGTTGATGAGGGTGTGTGTGTGAGTGTACGGGAGTTCGTGAGGGTGTGTGTGTGAGTGTCCGTGAGTTGGTGAGGGTGTGTGTGAGTGTACGTGAGTTGGTGAGGGCGTGTGTGTGAGTGTACATGATTTGGTGAGGGTGTGTGTGAGTGTACGCGAGTTGGTGAGGGTGTGTGTGAGGGTATATTCGAGTTGGTGAGTGTGTGTGTGAGTGTACGTGAGTTGGAGAGGGTGTGTGTGAGTGTACGTGAGTTGGTGAGTGTTTGTGTGTGAGTGTACGCGAGTTGGTGAGTGTGTGTGTTTGTGTGAGTGTACGTGAGTTGGTGAGGGTGTGTGTGAGTGTACGCGAGTTGGTGAGGATGTGTGTGAGTGTAGGTGAGTTGGTGAGTGTGTGTGTGAGTGTACGTGAGTTGGTGAGTGTGTGTGTGTGAGTGTACGTGAGTTGATGAGGGCGTGTGTGTGAGTGTACGTGATTTGGTGAGGGTGTGTGTGAGTGTACGCGAGTTGGTGAGGGTGTGTGTAAGGGTATATGCGAGTTGGTGAGGGCGTGTGTGAGTGTACGTGAGTTGGTGAGGGTGTGTGTGTGAGTGTACGTGAGTTGGTGAGGGTGTGTGTGAGTGTACGTGAGTTGGTGAGTGTGTGTGTGTGAGTGTACGTGAGTTGGTGAGGGTGTGTGTGAATGTACGTGAGTTGGTGAGGGTGTGTGTGTGACTGTACGTGAGTTGGTGAGGGTGTGTGTGAGTGTACGCGACTTGGTGAGTGTGTGTGTGTGTGTGTGTGTGAGTGTACGTGAGTTGATGAGGGCGTGTGTGTGAGTGTACATGATTTGGTGAGGGTGTGTGTGTGAGTGTACGTGAGTTGGTGAGGGTGTGTGTGAGTGTACGTGAGTTGGTGAGGGTGTGTGTGAAGGTATGCGAGTTGGTGAGGGAATGTGTGTGAGTGGACGTGAGTTGGTGAGGGTGTGTGTGTGTGTGAGTGTACGTGAGTTGGTGAGGGTGTGTGTGTGAGTGTACGTGAGTTGGTGAGGGTGTGTGTGAGTGTACGCGAGTTGGTGAGGATGTGTGTGAGTGTAGGTGAGTTGGTGAGTGTGTGTGTGAGTGTACGTGAGTTGGTGAGTGTGTGTGTGAGTGTACGTGAGTTGATGAGGGCGTGTGTGTGAGTGTACGTGATTTGGTGAGGGTGTGTGTGAGTGTACGCGAGTTGGTGAGGGTGTGTGTAAGTGTATATGCAAGTTGGTGAGGGCGTGTGTGAGTGTACGTGAGTTGGTGAGGGTGTGTGTGTGAATGTACGTGAGTTGGTGAGGGTGTGTGTGAGTGTACGTGAGTTGGTGAGGGTGTGTGTGAGTGTACGTGAGTTGGTGAGTGTGTGTGTGTGAGTGTACGCGGGTTTGTGAGTGTGTGTGCGTGAGTGTACGCGAGTTGATGAGGGTGTGTGTGTGGGTGTGTACGCGAGATGTTGAGGGTGTGTGTGAGTGTACGCGAGTTGGTAAGGGTGTGTGTGTGAGTGTACGCGAGTTGGTGAGGGTGTGTGTGAGTGCATGCGAGTTGATGAGGGTGTGTGTGTGAGTGTACGGGAGTTCGTGAGGGTGTGTGTGTGAGTGTCCGTGAGTTGGTGAGGGTGTGTGTGAGTGTACGTGAGTTGGTGAGGGCGTGTGTGTGAGTGTACATGATTTGGTGAGGGTGTGTGTAAGTGTACGCGAGTTGGTGAGGGTGTGTGTGAGGGTATATTCGAGTTGGTGAGTGTGTGTGTGAGTGTACGTGAGTTGGTGAGGGTGTGTGTGAGTGTACGTGAGTTGGTGAGTGTGTGTGTGTGAGTGTACACGAGTTGGTGAGTGTGTGTGTGTGAGTGTACGTGAGTGGATGAGGGCGTGTGTGTGAGTGTACATGATTTGGTGAGGGAATGTGTGTGAGTGGACGTGAGTTGGTGAGGGTGTGTGTGAGTGTACGCGAGTTGGTGAGGGTGTGTGTGGGTGTGTACGCGAGTTGGAGAGGGTGTGTGTGAGTGTACGTGAGTTGGTGAGGGTGTGTGAGTGTACGTGAGTTGGTGAGAGTGTGTGTGTGTGAGTGTACGTGAGTTGGTGAGGGTGTGTGTGAGTGGACGCGAGTTGGTGAGGGTGTGTGTGAGGGTATATTCGAGTTGGTGAGTGTGTGTGTGAGTGTACGTGAGTTGGTGAGGGTGTGTGTGAGTGTACGTGAGTTGGTGAGTGTGTGTGTGTGAGTGTACGCGAGTTGGTGAGTGTGTGTGTGTGTGTGAGTGTACGTGAGTTGATGAGGGCGTGTGTGTGAGTGTACATGATTTGGTGAGGGAATGTGTGTGAGTGGACGTGAGTTGGTGAGGGTGTGTGTGAGTGTACGCGAGTTGGTGAGGGTGTGTGTGGGTGTGTACGCGAGTTGGAGAGGGTGTGCGTGAGTGTACGTGAGTTGGTGAGGGTGTGTGAGTGTACGTGAGTTGGTGAGAGTGTGTGTGTGTGAGTGTACGTGAGTTGGTGAGGGTGTGTGTGAGTGGACGCGAGTTGGTGAGTGTGTGTGCGAGTGTACGTGAGTTGGTGAGGGTGTGTGTGTGTGAGTGTACGTGAGTTGGTGAGGGTGTGTGTGTGAGTGTACGGAGTTGGTGAGGGTATGTGTGTGTGAGTGTACGCGAGTTGGTGAGGGTGTGTGTGTGAGCCTAGGTGAGTTGGTGAGGGTGTGTGTGTGTCCGTGAGTGGGCGAGTGTGTCTTTGTGAGGGTACATGAGTTGGTGTGGGTGTGTGTGTGAGTGTAAGCGAGTTCGTGAGGGTGTGTGTGTGAGTGTATGCGAGTTGGTGAGGCTGTGTGTGTGAGTGTACGCGAGTTGGTGAGGGTGTGTGTGTGAGTGTACGTGAGTTGGTGAGGGTGTGTGAGTGTAAGCGAGTTGGTGAGGCTGTGTGTGTGAGTGTACGTGAGTTGGTGAGGGTGTGTGTGTGAGTGTACGTGAGTTGGTGAGGGTGTGCGTGTGAGTGTACGTGAGTTGGTGAGGGAGTGTGTGAGTGGACGTGAGTTGGTGACGGAGTGTGTGTGTGTGTACGCGAGTTGGTGAGGGTGTGTGTGTGAGTGTACGTGAGTTGGTGAGGGTGTGTGTGTGAGTGTACGTGTGTTGGTGAGGGTGTGTGTGTGAGTGTACATGAGTTGGTGAGGGCGTATTTGAGTGTACGTGAGTTGGTGATGGTGTGTGTGAGTGTATGTGAGTTGGTGAGTGTGTGTGTGAGTGTACGTGAGTTGGTGAGGGTGTGTGTGGGTGTGTACGCGAGATGTTGAGGGTGTGTGTGTGAGTGTACATGAATTGGTGAGTGTGTGTGTGAGTGTACGCGAGTTGGTGAGGGTGTGTGTGTGAGTGTACATGAATTGGTGAGTGTGTGTGTGAGAGTGTACATGAGTTGGTGAGGGTATGTGTGAGAGTGTACGTGAGTTGGAGAGGGTGTGTGTGAGAGTACGTGAGTTGGTGAGGGAATGTGAGTGTACGTGAGTCGGTGAGGGTGTGTGTGAGTGTACGCAAGTTGGTGAGGGTGTGTGTGTGAGTGTACGTGATTTGGTGAGGGTGTGTGTGAGTGTACGCGAGTTGGTGAGGGTGTGTGTAAGGGTATATGCAAGTTGGTGAGGGCGTGTGTGAGTGTACGTGAGTTGGTGAGGGTGTGTGTGTGAATGTACGTGAGTTGGTGAGGGTGTGTGTGAGTGTACGTGAGTTGGTGAGGGTGTGTGTGAGTGTACGTGAGTTGCTGAGTGTGTGTGTGTGAGTGTACGCGGGTTTGTGAGTGTGTGTGCGTGAGTGTACGCGAGTTGATGAGGGTGTGTGTGTGGGTGTGTACGCGAGATGTTGAGGGTGTGTGTGAGTGTACGCGAGTTGGTAAGGGTGTGTGTGTGAGTGTACGCGAGTTGGTGAGGGTGTGTGTGAGTGCATGCGAGTTGATGAGGGTGTGTGTGTGAGTGTACGGGAGTTCGTGAGGGTGTGTGTGTGAGTGTCCGTGAGTTGGTGAGGGTGTGTGTGAGTGTACGTGAGTTGGTGAGGGCGTGTGTGTGAGTGTACATGATTTGGTGAGGGTGTGTGTGAGTGTACGCGAGTTGGTGAGGGTGTGTGTGAGGGTATATTCGAGTTGGTGAGTGTGTGTGTGAGTGTACGTGAGTTGGAGAGGGTGTGTGTGAGTGTACGTGAGTTGGTGAGTGTTTGTGTGTGAGTGTACGCGAGTTGGTGAGTGTGTGTGTTTGTGTGAGTGTACGTGAGTTGGTGAGGGTGTGTGTGAGTGTACGCGAGTTGGTGAGGATGTGTGTGAGTGTAGGTGAGTTGGTGAGTGTGTGTGTGAGTGTACGTGAGTTGGTGAGTGCGTGTGTCTGAGTGTACGTGAGTTGATGAGGGCGTGTGTGTGAGTGTACGTGATTTGGTGAGGGTGTGTGTGAGTGTACGCGAGTTGGTGAGGGTGTGTGTAAGGGTATATGCGAGTTGGTGAGGGCGTGTGTGAGTGTACGTGAGTTGGTGAGGGTGTGTGTGTGAGTGTACGTGAGTTGGTGAGGGTGTGTGTGAGTGTACGTGAGTTGGTGAGTGTGTGTGTGTGAGTGTACGTGAGTTGGTGAGGGTGTGTGTGAATGTACGTGAGTTGGTGAGGGTGTGTGTGTGACTGTACGTGAGTTGGTGAGGGTGTGTGTGAGTGTACGTGAGTTGCTGAGTGTGTGTGTGAGTGTACGCGGGTTTGTGAGTGTGTGTGCGTGAGTGTACGCGAGTTGATGAGGGTGTGTGTGTGGGTGTGTACGCGAGATGTTGAGGGTGTGTGTGAGTGTACGCGAGTTGGTAAGGGTGTGTGTGTGAGTGTACGCGAGTTGGTGAGGGTGTGTGTGAGTGCATGCGAGTTGATGAGGGTGTGTGTGTGAGTGTACGGGAGTTCGTGAGGGTGTGTGTGTGAGTGTCCGTGAGTTGGTGAGGGTGTGTGTGAGTGTACGTGAGTTGGTGAGGGCGTGTGTGTGAGTGTACATGATTTGGTGAGGGTGTGTGTGAGTGTACGCGAGTTGGTGAGGGTGTGTGTGAGGGTATATTCGAGTTGGTGAGTGTGTGTGTGAGTGTACGTGAGTTGGAGAGGGTGTGTGTGAGTGTACGTGAGTTGGTGAGTGTTTGTGTGTGAGTGTACGCGAGTTGGTGAGTGTGTGTGTTTGTGTGAGTGTACGTGAGTTGGTGAGGGTGTGTGTGAGTGTACGCGAGTTGGTGAGGATGTGTGTGAGTGTAGGTGAGTTGGTGAGTGTGTGTGTGAGTGTACGTGAGTTGGTGAGTGTGTGTGTGTGAGTGTACGTGAGTTGATGAGGGCGTGTGTGTGAGTGTACGTGATTTGGTGAGGGTGTGTGTGAGTGTACGCGAGTTGGTGAGGGTGTGTGTAAGGGTATATGCGAGTTGGTGAGGGCGTGTGTGAGTGTACGTGAGTTGGTGAGGGTGTGTGTGTGAGTGTACGTGAGTTGGTGAGGGTGTGTGTGAGTGTACGTGAGTTGGTGAGTGTGTGTGTATGAGTGTACGTGAGTTGGTGAGGGTGTGTGTGAATGTACGTGAGTTGGTGAGGGTGTGTGTGTGACTGTACGTGAGTTGGTGAGGGTGTGTGTGAGTGTACGCGAGTTGGTGAGTGTGTGTGTGTGTGTGTGTGTGAGTGTACGTGAGTTGATGAGGGCGTGTGTGTGAGTGTACATGATTTGGTGAGGGTGTGTGTGTGAGTGTACGTGAGTTGGTGAGGGTGTGTGTGAGTGTACGTGAGTTGGTGAGGGTGTGTGTGAAGGTATGCGAGTTGGTGAGGGAATGTGTGTGAGTGGACGTGAGTTGGTGAGGGTGTGTGTGTGTGTGAGTGTACGTGAGTTGGTGAGGGTGTGTGTGTGAGTGTACGTGAGTTGGTGAGGGTGTGTGTGAGTGTACGCGAGTTGGTGAGGATGTGTGTGAGTGTAGGTGAGTTGGTGAGTGTGTGTGTGAGTGTACGTGAGTTGGTGAGTGCGTGTGTCTGAGTGTACGTGAGTTGATGAGGGCGTGTGTGTGAGTGTACGTGATTTGGTGAGGGTGTGTGTGAGTGTACGCGAGTTGGTGAGGATGTGTGTAAGGGTATATGCGAGTTGGTGAGGGCGTGTGTGAGTGTACGTGAGTTGGTGAGGGTGTGTGTGTGAGTGTACGTGAGTTGGTGAGGGTGTGTGTGAGTGTACGTGAGTTGGTGAGTGTGTGTGTGTGAGTGTACGTGAGTTGGTGAGGGTGTGTGTGAATGTACGTGAGTTGGTGAGGGTGTGTGTGTGACTGTACGTGAGTTGGTGAGGGTGTGTGTGAGTGTACGTGAGTTGCTGAGTGTGTGTGTGAGTGTACGCGGGTTTGTGAGTGTGTGTGCGTGAGTGTACGCGAGTTGATGAGGGTGTGTGTGTGGGTGTGTACGCGAGATGTTGAGGGTGTGTGTGAGTGTACGCGAGTTGGTAAGGGTGTGTGTGTGAGTGTACGCGAGTTGGTGAGGGTGTGTGTGAGTGCATGCGAGTTGATGAGGGTGTGTGTGTGAGTGTACGGGAGTTCGTGAGGGTGTGTGTGTGAGTGTCCGTGAGTTGGTGAGGGTGTGTGTGAGTGTACGTGAGTTGGTGAGGGCGTGTGTGTGAGTGTACATGATTTGGTGAGGGTGTGTGTGAGTGTACGCGAGTTGGTGAGGGTGTGTGTGAGGGTATATTCGAGTTGGTGAGTGTGTGTGTGAGTGTACGTGAGTTGGAGAGGGTGTGTGTGAGTGTACGTGAGTTGGTGAGTGTTTGTGTGTGAGTGTACGCGAGTTGGTGAGTGTGTGTGTTTGTGTGAGTGTACGTGAGTTGGTGAGGGTGTGTGTGAGTGTACGCGAGTTGGTGAGGATGTGTGTGAGTGTAGGTGAGTTGGTGAGTGTGTGTGTGAGTGTACGTGAGTTGGTGAGTGTGTGTGTGTGAGTGTACGTGAGTTGATGAGGGCGTGTGTGTGAGTGTACGTGATTTGGTGAGGGTGTGTGTGAGTGTACGCGAGTTGGTGAGGGTGTGTGTAAGGGTATATGCGAGTTGGTGAGGGCGTGTGTGAGTGTACGTGAGTTGGTGAGGGTGTGTGTGTGAGTGTACGTGAGTTGGTGAGGGTGTGTGTGAGTGTACGTGAGTTGGTGAGTGTGTGTGTATGAGTGTACGTGAGTTGGTGAGGGTGTGTGTGAATGTACGTGAGTTGGTGAGGGTGTGTGTGTGACTGTACGTGAGTTGGTGAGGGTGTGTGTGAGTGTACGCGAGTTGGTGAGTGTGTGTGTGTGTGTGTGTGTGAGTGTACGTGAGTTGATGAGGGCGTGTGTGTGAGTGTACATGATTTGGTGAGGGTGTGTGTGTGAGTGTACGTGAGTTGGTGAGGGTGTGTGTGAGTGTACGTGAGTTGGTGAGGGTGTGTGTGAAGGTATGCGAGTTGGTGAGGGAATGTGTGTGAGTGGACGTGAGTTGGTGAGGGTGTGTGTGTGTGTGAGTGTACGTGAGTTGGTGAGGGTGTGTGTGTGAGTGTACGTGAGTTGGTGAGGGTGTGTGTGAGTGTACGCGAGTTGGTGAGGATGTGTGTGAGTGTAGGTGAGTTAGTGAGTGTGTGTGTGAGTGTACGTGAGTTGGTGAGTGTGTGTGTGTGAGTGTACGTGAGTTGATGAGGGCGTGTGTGTGAGTGTACGTGATTTGGTGAGGGTGTGTGTGAGTGTACGCGAGTTGGTGAGGGTGTGTGTAAGTGTATATGCAAGTTGGTGAGGGCGTGTGTGAGTGTACGTGAGTTGGTGAGGGTGTGTGTGTGAATGTGCGTGAGTTGGTGAGGGTGTGTGAGTGTACGTGAGTTGGTGAGGGTGTGTGTGAGTGTACGTGAGTTGGTGAGTGTGTGTGTGTGAGTGTACGCGGGTTTGTGAGTGTGTGTGCGTGAGTGTACGCGAGTTGATGAGGGTGTGTGTGTGGGTGTGTACGCGAGATGTTGAGGGTGTGTGTGAGTGTACGCGAGTTGGTAAGGGTGTGTGTGTGAGTGTACGCGAGTTGGTGAGGGTGTGTGTGAGTGCATGCGAGTTGATGAGGGTGTGTGTGTGAGTGTACGGGAGTTCGTGAGGGTGTGTGTGTGAGTGTCCGTGAGTTGGTGAGGGTGTGTGTGAGTGTACGTGAGTTGGTGAGGGCGTGTGTGTGAGTGTACATGATTTGGTGAGGGTGTGTGTAAGTGTACGCGAGTTGGTGAGGGTGTGTGTGAGGGTATATTCGAGTTGGTGAGTGTGTGTGTGAGTGTACGTGAGTTGGTGAGGGTGTGTGTGAGTGTACGTGAGTTGGTGAGTGTGTGTGTGTGAGTGTACACGAGTTGGTGAGTGTGTGTGTGTGAGTGTACGTGAGTGGATGAGGGCGTGTGTGTGAGTGTACATGATTTGGTGAGGGAATGTGTGTGAGTGGACGTGAGTTGGTGAGGGTGTGTGTGAGTGTACGCGAGTTGGTGAGGGTGTGTGTGGGTGTGTACGCGAGTTGGAGAGGGTGTGTGTGAGTGTACGTGAGTTGGTGAGGGTGTGTGAGTGTACGTGAGTTGGTGAGAGTGTGTGTGTGTGAGTGTACGTGAGTTGGTGAGGGTGTGTGTGAGTGGACGCGAGTTGGTGAGGGTGTGTGTGAGGGTATATTCGAGTTGGTGAGTGTGTGTGTGAGTGTACGTGAGTTGGTGAGGGTGTGTGTGAGTGTACGTGAGTTGGTGAGTGTGTGTGTGTGAGTGTACGCGAGTTGGTGAGTGTGTGTGTGTGTGTGAGTGTACGTGAGTTGATGAGGGCGTGTGTGTGAGTGTACATGATTTGGTGAGGGAATGTGTGTGAGTGGACGTGAGTTGGTGAGGGTGTGTGTGAGTGTACGCGAGTTGGTGAGGGTGTGTGTGGGTGTGTACGCGAGTTGGAGAGGGTGTGTGTGAGTGTACGTGAGTTGGTGAGGGTGTGTGAGTGTACGTGAGTTGGTGAGAGTGTGTGTGTGTGAGTGTACGTGAGTTGGTGAGGGTGTGTGTGAGTGGACGCGAGTTGGTGAGTGTGTGTGCGAGTGTACGTGAGTTGGTGAGGGTGTGTGTGTGTGAGTGTACGTGAGTTGGTGAGGGTGTGTGTGTGAGTGTACGGAGTTGGTGAGGGTATGTGTGTGTGAGTGTACGCGAGTTGGTGAGGGTGTGTGTGTGAGCCTAGGTGAGTTGGTGAGGGTGTGTGTGTGTCCGTGAGTGGGCGAGTGTGTCTTTGTGAGGGTACATGAGTTGGTGTGGGTGTGTGTGTGAGTGTAAGCGAGTTCGTGAGGGTGTGTGTGTGAGTGTATGCGAGTTGGTGAGGCTGTGTGTGTGAGTGTACGCGAGTTGGTGAGGGTGTGTGTGTGAGTGTACGTGAGTTGGTGAGGGTGTGTGAGTGTAAGCGAGTTGGTGAGGCTGTGTGTGTGAGTGTACGTGAGTTGGTGAGGGTGTGTGTGTGAGTGTACGTGAGTTGGTGAGGGTGTGCGTGTGAGTGTACGTGAGTTGGTGAGGGAGTGTGTGAGTGGACGTGAGTTGGTGACGGAGTGTGTGTGTGTGTACGCGAGTTGGTGAGGGTGTGTGTGTGAGTGTACGTGAGTTGGTGAGGGTGTGTGTGTGAGTGTACGTGTGTTGGTGAGGGTGTGTGTGTGAGTGTACATGAGTTGGTGAGGGCGTATTTGAGTGTACGTGAGTTGGTGATGGTGTGTGTGAGTGTATGTGAGTTGGTGAGTGTGTGTGTGAGTGTACGTGAGTTGGTGAGGGTGTGTGTGGGTGTGTACGCGAGATGTTGAGGGTGTGTGTGTGAGTGTACATGAATTGGTGAGTGTGTGTGTGAGTGTACGCGAGTTGGTGAGGGTGTGTGTGTGAGTGTACATGAATTGGTGAGTGTGTGTGTGAGAGTGTACATGAGTTGGTGAGGGTATGTGTGAGAGTGTACGTGAGTTGGAGAGGGTGTGTGTGAGAGTACGTGAGTTGGTGAGGGAATGTGAGTGTACGTGAGTCGGTGAGGGTGTGTGTGAGTGTACGCAAGTTGGTGAGGGTGTGTGTGTGAGTGTACGTGATTTGGTGAGGGTGTGTGTGAGTGTACGCGAGTTGGTGAGGGTGTGTGTAAGGGTATATGCAAGTTGGTGAGGGCGTGAGTGAGTGTACGTGAGTTGGTGAGGGTGTGTGTGTGAATGTACGTGAGTTGGTGAGGGTGTGTGTGAGTGTACGTGAGTTGGTGAGGGTGTGTGTGAGTGTACGTGAGTTGGTGAGTGTGTGTGTGTGAGTGTACGCGAGTTGGTGAGTGTGTGTGTGTGTGTGAGTGTACGTGAGTTGATGAGGGCGTGTGTGTGAGTGTACATGATTTGGTGAGGGAATGTGTGTGAGTGGACGTGAGTTGGTGAGGGTGTGTGTGAGTGTACGCGAGTTGGTGAGGGTGTGCGTGAGTGTACGTGAGTTGGTGAGGGTGTGTGAGTGTACGTGAGTTGGTGAGAGTGTGTGTGTGTCAGTGTACGTGAGTTGGTGAGGGTGTGTGTGAGTGGACGCGAGTTGGTGAGTGTGTGTGCGAGTGTACGTGAGTTGGTGAGGGTGTGTGTGTGTGAGTGTACGTGAGTTGGTGAGGGTGTGTGTGTGAGTGTACGGAGTTGGTGAGGGTATGTGTGTGTGAGTGTACGCGAGTTGGTGAGGGTGTGTGTGTGAGCCTAGGTGAGTTGGTGAGGGTGTGTGTGTGTCCGTGAGTGGGCGAGTGTGTCTTTGTGAGGGTACATGAGTTGGTGTGGGTGTGTGTGTGAGTGTAAGCGAGTTCGTGAGGGTGTGTGTGTGAGTGTATGCGAGTTGGTGAGGCTGTGTGTGTGAGTGTACGCGAGTTGGTGAGGGTGTGTGTGTGAGTGTACGTGAGTTGGTGAGGGTGTGTGAGTGTAAGCGAGTTGGTGAGGCTGTGTGTGTGAGTGTACGTGAGTTGGTGAGGGTGTGTGTGTGAGTGTACGTGAGTTGGTGAGGGTGTGCGTGTGAGTGTACGTGAGTTGGTGAGGGAGTGTGTGAGTGGACGTGAGTTGGTGACGGAGTGTGTGTGTGTGTACGCGAGTTGGTGAGGGTGTGTGTGTGAGTGTACGTGAGTTGGTGAGGGTGTGTGTGTGAGTGTACGTGTGTTGGTGAGGGTGTGTGTGTGAGTGTACATGAGTTGGTGAGGGCGTATTTGAGTGTACGTGAGTTGGTGATGGTGTGTGTGAGTGTATGTGAGTTGGTGAGTGTGTGTGTGAGTGTACGTGAGTTGGTGAGGGTGTGTGTGGGTGTGTACGCGAGATGTTGAGGGTGTGTGTGTGAGTGTACATGAATTGGTGAGTGTGTGTGTGAGTGTACGCGAGTTGGTGAGGGTGTGTGTGTGAGTGTACATGAATTGGTGAGTGTGTGTGTGAGAGTGTACATGAGTTGGTGAGGGTATGTGTGAGAGTGTACGTGAGTTGGAGAGGGTGTGTGTGAGAGTACGTGAGTTGGTGAGGGAATGTGAGTGTACGTGAGTCGGTGAGGGTGTGTGTGAGTGTACGCAAGTTGGTGAGGGTGTGTGTGTGAGTGTACGTGATTTGGTGAGGGTGTGTGTGAGTGTACGCGAGTTGGTGAGGGTGTGTGTAAGGGTATATGCAAGTTGGTGAGGGCGTGTGTGAGTGTACGTGAGTTGGTGAGGGTGTGTGTGTGAATGTACGTGAGTTGGTGAGGGTGTGTGTGAGTGTACGTGAGTTGGTGAGGGTGTGTGTGAGTGTACGTGAGTTGCTGAGTGTGTGTGTGTGAGTGTACGCGGGTTTGTGAGTGTGTGTGCGTGAGTGTACGCGAGTTGATGAGGGTGTGTGTGTGGGTGTGTACGCGAGATGTTGAGGGTGTGTGTGAGTGTACGCGAGTTGGTAAGGGTGTGTGTGTGAGTGTACGCGAGTTTGTGAGGGTGTGTGTGAGTGCATGCGAGTTGATGAGGGTGTGTGTGTGAGTGTACGGGAGTTCGTGAGGGTGTGTGTGTGAGTGTCCGTGAGTTGGTGAGGGTGTGTGTGAGTGTACGTGAGTTGGTGAGGGCGTGTGTGTGAGTGTACATGATTTGGTGAGGGTGTGTGTGAGTGTACGCGAGTTGGTGAGGGTGTGTGTGAGGGTATATTCGAGTTGGTGAGTGTGTGTGTGAGTGTACGTGAGTTGGAGAGGGTGTGTGTGAGTGTACGTGAGTTGGTGAGTGTTTGTGTGTGAGTGTACGCGAGTTGGTGAGTGTGTGTGTTTGTGTGAGTGTACGTGAGTTGGTGAGGGTGTGTGTGAGTGTACGCGAGTTGGTGAGGATGTGTGTGAGTGTAGGTGAGTTGGTGAGTGTGTGTGTGAGTGTACGTGAGTTGGTGAGTGCGTGTGTGTGAGTGTACGTGAGTTGATGAGGGCGTGTGTGTGAGTGTACGTGATTTGGTGAGGGTGTGTGTGAGTGTACGTGAGTTGGTGAGGGTGTGTGTAAGGGTATATGCGAGTTGGTGAGGGCGTGTGTGAGTGTACGTGAGTTGGTGAGGGTGTGTGTGTGAGTGTACGTGAGTTGGTGAGGGTGTGTGTGAGTGTACGTGAGTTGGTGAGTGTGTGTGTGTGAGTGTACGTGAGTTGGTGAGGGTGTGTGTGAATGTACGTGAGTTGGTGAGGGTGTGTGTGTGAGTGTACGTGAGTTGGTGAGGGTGTGTGTGAGTGTACGTGAGTTGCTGAGTGTGTGTGTGAGTGTACGCGGGTTTGTGAGTGTGTGTGCGTGAGTGTACGCGAGTTGATGAGGGTGTGTGTGTGGGTGTGTACGCGAGATGTTGAGGGTGTGTGTGAGTGTACGCGAGTTGGTAAGGGTGTGTGTGTGAGTGTACGCGAGTTGGTGAGGGTGTGTGTGAGTGCATGCGAGTTGATGAGGGTGTGTGTGTGAGTGTACGGGAGTTCGTGAGGGTGTGTGTGTGAGTGTCCGTGAGTTGGTGAGGGTGTGTGTGAGTGTACGTGAGTTGGTGAGGGCGTGTGTGTGAGTGTACATGATTTGGTGAGGGTGGGTGTGAGTGTACGCGAGTTGGTGAGGGTGTGTGTGAGGGTATATTCGAGTTGGTGAGTGTGTGTGTGAGTGTACGTGAGTTGGAGAGGGTGTGTGTGAGTGTACGTGAGTTGGTGAGTGTTTGTGTGTGAGTGTACGCGGGTTGGTGAGTGTGTGTGTTTGTGTGAGTGTACGTGAGTTGGTGAGGGTGTGTGTGAGTGTACGCGAGTTGGTGAGGATGTGTGTGAGTGTAGGTGAGTTGGTGAGTGTGTGTGTGAGTGTACGTGAGTTGGTGAGTGTGTGTGTGTGAGTGTACGTGAGTTGATGAGGGCGTGTGTGTGAGTGTACGTGATTTGGTGAGGGTGTGTGTGAGTGTACGCGAGTTGGTGAGGGTGTGTGTAAGGGTATATGCGAGTTGGTGAGGGCGTGTGTGAGTGTACGTGAGTTGGTGAGGGTGTGTGTGTGAGTGTACGTGAGTTGGTGAGGGTGTGTGTGAGTGTACGTGAGTTGGTGAGGGTGTGTGTGAGGGTATATTCGAGTTGGTGAGTGTGTGTGTGAGTGTACGTGAGTTGGAGAGGGTGTGTGTGAGTGTACGTGAGTTGGTGAGTGTTTGTGTGTGAGTGTACGCGAGTTGGTGAGTGTGTGTGTTTGTGTGAGTGGACGTGAGTTGGTGAGGGTGTGTGTGAGTGTACGCGAGTTGGTGAGGATGTGTGTGAGTGTAGGTGAGTTGGTGAGTGTGTGTGTGAGTGTACGTGAGTTGGTGAGTGCGTGTGTGTGAGTGTACGTGAGTTGATGAGGGCGTGTGTGTGAGTGTACGTGATTTGGTGAGGGTGTGTGTGAGTGTACGTGAGTTGGTGAGGGTGTGTGTAAGGGTATATGCGAGTTGGTGAGGGCGTGTGTGAGTGTACGTGAGTTGGTGAGGGTGTGTGTGTGAGTGTACGTGAGTTGGTGAGGGTGTGTGTGAGTGTACGTGAGTTGGTGAGTGTGTGTGTGTGAGTGTACGTGAGTTGGTGAGGGTGTGTGTGAATGTACGTGAGTTGGTGAGGGTGTGTGTGTGAGTGTACGTGAGTTGGTGAGGGTGTGTGTGAGTGTACGTGAGTTGCTGAGTGTGTGTGTGAGTGTACGCGGGTTTGTGAGTGTGTGTGCGTGAGTGTACGCGAGTTGATGAGGGTGTGTGTGTGGGTGTGTACGCGAGATGTTGAGGGTGTGTGTGAGTGTACGCGAGTTGGTAAGGGTGTGTGTGTGAGTGTACGCGAGTTGGTGAGGGTGTGTGTGAGTGCATGCGAGTTGATGAGGGTGTGTGTGTGAGTGTACGGGAGTTCGTGAGGGTGTGTGTGTGAGTGTCCGTGAGTTGGTGAGGGTGTGTGTGAGTGTACGTGAGTTGGTGAGGGCGTGTGTGTGAGTGTACATGATTTGGTGAGGGTGTGTGTGAGTGTACGCGAGTTGGTGAGGGTGTGTGTGAGGGTATATTCGAGTTGGTGAGTGTGTGTGTGAGTGTACGTGAGTTGGAGAGGGTGTGTGTGAGTGTACGTGAGTTGGTGAGTGTTTGTGTGTGAGTGTACGCGGGTTGGTGAGTGTGTGTGTTTGTGTGAGTGTACGTGAGTTGGTGAGGGTGTGTGTGAGTGTACGCGAGTTGGTGAGGATGTGTGTGAGTGTAGGTGAGTTGGTGAGTGTGTGTGTGAGTGTACGTGAGTTGGTGAGTGTGTGTGTGTGAGTGTACGTGAGTTGATGAGGGCGTGTGTATGAGTGTACGTGATTTGGTGAGGGTGTGTGTGAGTGTACGCGAGTTGGTGAGGGTGTGTGTAAGGGTATATGCGAGTTGGTGAGGGCGTGTGTGAGTGTACGTGAGTTGGTGAGGGTGTGTGTGTGAGTGTACGTGAGTTGGTGAGGGTGTGTGTGAGTGTACGTGAGTTGGTGAGTGTGTGTGTGTGAGTGTACGTGAGTTGGTGAGGGTGTGTGTGAATGTACGTGAGTTGGTGAGGGTGTGTGTGTGACTGTACGTGAGTTGGTGAGGGTGTGTGTGAGTGTACGCGAGTTGGTGAGTGTGTGTGTGTGTGTGTGTGAGTGTACGTGAGTTGATGAGGGCGTGTGTGTGAGTGTACATGATTTGGTGAGGGTGTGTGTGTGAGTGTACGTGAGTTGGTGAGGGTGTGTGTGAGTGTACGTGAGTTGGTGAGGGTGTGTGTGAAGGTATGCGAGTTGGTGAGGGAATGTGTGCGAGTGGACGTGAGTTGATGAGGGTGTGTGTGTGTGTGAGTGTACGTGAGTTGGTGAGGGTGTGTGTGTGAGTGTACGTGAGTTGGTGAGGGTGTGTGTGAGTGTACGCGAGTTGGTGAGGATGTGTGTGAGTGTAGGTGAGTTGGTGAGTGTGTGTGTGAGTGTACGTGAGTTGGTGAGTGTGTGTGTGTGAGTGTACGTGAGTTGATGAGGGCGTGTGTGTGAGTGTACGTGATTTGGTGAGGGTGTGTGTGAGTGTACGTGAGTTGGTGAGTGTTTGTGTGTGAGTGTACGCGGGTTGGTGAGTGTGTGTGTTTGTGTGAGTGTACGTGAGTTGGTGAGGGTGTGTGTGAGTGTACGCGAGTTGGTGAGGATGTGTGTGAGTGTAGGTGAGTTGGTGAGTGTGTGTGTGAGTGTACGTGAGTTGGTGAGTGTGTGTGTGTGAGTGTACGTGAGTTGATGAGGGCGTGTGTATGAGTGTACGTGATTTGGTGAGGGTGTGTGTGAGTGTACGCGAGTTGGTGAGGGTGTGTGTAAGGGTATATGCGAGTTGGTGAGGGCGTGTGTGAGTGTACGTGAGTTGGTGAGGGTGTGTGTGTGAGTGTACGTGAGTTGGTGAGGGTGTGTGTGAGTGTACGTGAGTTGGTGAGTGTGTGTGTGTGAGTGTACGTGAGTTGGTGAGGGTGTGTGTGAATGTACGTGAGTTGGTGAGGGTGTGTGTGTGACTGTACGTGAGTTGGTGAGGGTGTGTGTGAGTGTACGCGAGTTGGTGAGTGTGTGTGTGTGTGTGTGTGAGTGTACGTGAGTTGATGAGGGCGTGTGTGTGAGTGTACATGATTTGGTGAGGGTGTGTGTGTGAGTGTACGTGAGTTGGTGAGGGTGTGTGTGAGTGTACGTGAGTTGGTGAGGGTGTGTGTGAAGGTATGCGAGTTGGTGAGGGAATGTGTGTGAGTGGACGTGAGTTGATGAGGGTGTGTGTGTGTGTGAGTGTACGTGAGTTGGTGAGGGTGTGTGTGTGAGTGTACGTGAGTTGGTGAGGGTGTGTGTGAGTGTACGCGAGTTGGTGAGGATGTGTGTGAGTGTAGGTGAGTTGGTGAGTGTGTGTGTGAGTGTACGTGAGTTGGTGAGTGTGTGTGTGTGAGTGTACGTGAGTTGATGAGGGCGTGTGTGTGAGTGTACGTGATTTGGTGAGGGTGTGTGTGAGTGTACGCGAGTTGGTGAGGGTGTGTGTAAGTGTATATGCAAGTTGGTGAGGGCGTGTGTGAGTGTACGTGAGTTGGTGAGGGTGTGTGTGTGAATGTACGTGAGTTGGTGAGGGTGTGTGTGAGTGTACGTGAGTTGGTGAGGGTGTGTGTGAGTGTACGTGAGTTGGTGAGTGTGTGTGTGTGAGTGTACGCGGGTTTGTGAGTGTGTGTGCGTGAGTGTACGCGAGTTGATGAGGGTGTGTGTGTGGGTGTGTACGCGAGATGTTGAGGGTGTGTGTGAGTGTACGCGAGTTGGTAAGGGTGTGTGTGTGAGTGTACGCGAGTTGGTGAGGGTGTGTGTGAGTGCATGCGAGTTGATGAGGGTGTGTGTGTGAGTGTACGGGAGTTCGTGAGGGTGTGTGTGTGAGTGTCCGTGAGTTGGTGAGGGTGTGTGTGAGTGTACGTGAGTTGGTGAGGGCGTGTGTGTGAGTGTACATGATTTGGTGAGGGTGTGTGTAAGTGTACGCGAGTTGGTGAGGGTGTGTGTGAGGGTATATTCGAGTTGGTGAGTGTGTGTGTGAGTGTACGTGAGTTGGTGAGGGTGTGTGTGAGTGTACGTGAGTTGGTGAGTGTGTGTGTGTGAGTGTACACGAGTTGGTGAGTGTGTGTGTGTGTGTGAGTGTACGTGAGTTGATGAGGGCGTGTGTGTGAGTGTACATGATTTGGTGAGGGAATGTGTGTGAGTGGACGTGAGTTGGTGAGGGTGTGTGTGAGTGTACGCGAGTTGGTGAGGGTGTGTGTGGGTGTGTACGCGAGTTGGAGAGGGTGTGTGTGAGTGTACGTGAGTTGGTGAGGGTGTGTGAGTGTACGTGAGTTGGTGAGGGTGTGTGTGAGTGGACGCGAGTTGGTGAGTGTGTGTGCGAGTGTACGTGAGTTGGTGAGGGTGTGTGTGTGTGAGTGTACGTGAGTTGGTGAGGGTGTGTGTGTGAGTGTACGGGAGTTGGTGAGGGTATGTGTGTGTGAGTGTACGCGAGTTGGTGAGGGTGTGTGTGTGAGCCTAGGTGAGTTGGTGAGGGTGTGTGTGTGTCCGTGAGTGGGCGAGTGTGTCTTTGTGAGGGTACATGAGTTGGTGTGGGTGTGTGTGTGAGTGTAAGCGAGTTCGTGAGGGTGTGAGTGTGAGTGTATGCGAGTTGGTGAGGCTGTGTGTGTGAGTGTACGCGAGTTGGTGAGGGTGTGTGTAAGGGTATATGCGAGTTGGTGAGGGCGTGTGTGAGTGTACGTGAGTTGGTGAGGGTGTGTGTGTGAGTGTACGTGAGTTGGTGAGGGTGTGTGTGAGTGTACGTGAGTTGGTGAGTGTGTGTGTGTGAGTGTACGTGAGTTGGTGAGGGTGTGTGTGAATGTACGTGAGTTGGTGAGGGTGTGTGTGTGACTGTACGTGAGTTGGTGAGGGTGTGTGTGAGTGTACGCGAGTTGGTGAGTGTGTGTGTGTGTGTGTGTGAGTGTACGTGAGTTGATGAGGGCGTGTGTGTGAGTGTACATGATTTGGTGAGGGTGTGTGTGTGAGTGTACGTGAGTTGGTGAGGGTGTGTGTGAGTGTACGTGAGTTGGTGAGGGTGTGTGTGAAGGTATGCGAGTTGGTGAGGGAATGTGTGTGAGTGGACGTGAGTTGATGAGGGTGTGTGTGTGTGTGAGTGTACGTGAGTTGGTGAGGGTGTGTGTGTGAGTGTACGTGAGTTGGTGAGGGTGTGTGTGAGTGTACGCGAGTTGGTGAGGATGTGTGTGAGTGTAGGTGAGTTGGTGAGTGTGTGTGTGAGTGTACGTGAGTTGGTGAGTGTGTGTGTGTGAGTGTACGTGAGTTGATGAGGGCGTGTGTGTGAGTGTACGTGATTTGGTGAGGGTGTGTGTGAGTGTACGCGAGTTGGTGAGGGTGTGTGTAAGTGTATATGCAAGTTGGTGAGGGCGTGTGTGAGTGTACGTGAGTTGGTGAGGGTGTGTGTGTGAATGTACGTGAGTTGGTGAGGGTGTGTGTGAGTGTACGTGAGTTGGTGAGGGTGTGTGTGAGTGTACGTGAGTTGGTGAGTGTGTGTGTGTGAGTGTACGCGGGTTTGTGAGTGTGTGTGCGTGAGTGTACGCGAGTTGATGAGGGTGTGTGTGTGGGTGTGTACGCGAGATGTTGAGGGTGTGTGTGAGTGTACGCGAGTTGGTAAGGGTGTGTGTGTGAGTGTACGCGAGTTGGTGAGGGTGTGTGTGAGTGCATGCGAGTTGATGAGGGTGTGTGTGTGAGTGTACGGGAGTTCGTGAGGGTGTGTGTGTGAGTGTCCGTGAGTTGGTGAGGGTGTGTGTGAGTGTACGTGAGTTGGTGAGGGCGTGTGTGTGAGTGTACATGATTTGGTGAGGGTGTGTGTAAGTGTACGCGAGTTGGTGAGGGTGTGTGTGAGGGTATATTCGAGTTGGTGAGTGTGTGTGTGAGTGTACGTGAGTTGGTGAGGGTGTGTGTGAGTGTACGTGAGTTGGTGAGTGTGTGTGTGTGAGTGTACACGAGTTGGTGAGTGTGTGTGTGTGTGTGAGTGTACGTGAGTTGATGAGGGCGTGTGTGTGAGTGTACATGATTTGGTGAGGGAATGTGTGTGAGTGGACGTGAGTTGGTGAGGGTGTGTGTGAGTGTACGCGAGTTGGTGAGGGTGTGTGTGGGTGTGTACGCGAGTTGGAGAGGGTGTGTGTGAGTGTACGTGAGTTGGTGAGGGTGTGTGAGTGTACGTGAGTTGGTGAGGGTGTGTGTGAGTGGACGCGAGTTGGTGAGTGTGTGTGCGAGTGTACGTGAGTTGGTGAGGGTGTGTGTGTGTGAGTGTACGTGAGTTGGTGAGGGTGTGTGTGTGAGTGTACGGGAGTTGGTGAGGGTATGTGTGTGTGAGTGTACGCGAGTTGGTGAGGGTGTGTGTGTGAGCCTAGGTGAGTTGGTGAGGGTGTGTGTGTGTCCGTGAGTGGGCGAGTGTGTCTTTGTGAGGGTACATGAGTTGGTGTGGGTGTGTGTGTGAGTGTAAGCGAGTTCGTGAGGGTGTGAGTGTGAGTGTATGCGAGTTGGTGAGGCTGTGTGTGTGAGTGTACGCGAGTTGGTGAGGGTGTGTGTGTGAGTGTACGTGAGTTGGTGAGGGTGTGTGAGTGTAAGCGAGTTGGTGAGGCTGTGTGTGTGAGTGTACGTGAGTTGGTGAGGGTGTGTGTGTGAGTGTACGTGAGTTGGTGAGGGTGTGCGTGTGAGTGTACGTGAGTTGGTGAGGGAGTGTGTGAGTGTACGTGAGTTGGTGACGGAGTGTGTGTGTACGCGAGTTGGTGAGGGTGTGTGTGTGAGTGTACGTGAGTTGGTGAGGGTGTGTGTGAGTGTTCGTGAGTTGGTGAGTGTGTGTGTGTGAGTGTACGTGAGTTGGTGAGGGTGTGTGTGAATGTACGTGAGTTGGTGAGGGTGTGTGTGTGAGTGTACGTGAGTTGGTGAGGGTGTGTGTGAGTGTACGTGAGTTGCTGAGTGTGTGTGTGAGTGTACGCGGGTTTGTGAGTGTGTGTGCGTGAGTGTACGCGAGTTGATGAGGGTGTGTGTGTGGGTGTGTACGCGAGATGTTGAGGGTGTGTGTGAGTGTACGCGAGTTGGTAAGGGTGTGTGTGTGAGTGTACGCGAGTTGGTGAGGGTGTGTGTGAGTGCATGCGAGTTGATGAGGGTGTGTGTGTGAGTGTACGGGAGTTCGTGAGGGTGTGTGTGTGAGTGTCCGTGAGTTGGTGAGGGTGTGTGTGAGTGTACGTGAGTTGGTGAGGGCGTGTGTGTGAGTGTACATGATTTGGTGAGGGTGGGTGTGAGTGTACGCGAGTTGGTGAGGGTGTGTGTGAGGGTATATTCGAGTTGGTGAGTGTGTGTGTGAGTGTACGTGAGTTGGAGAGGGTGTGTGTGAGTGTACGTGAGTTGGTGAGTGTTTGTGTGTGAGTGTACGCGGGTTGGTGAGTGTGTGTGTTTGTGTGAGTGTACGTGAGTTGGTGAGGGTGTGTGTGAGTGTACGCGAGTTGGTGAGGATGTGTGTGAGTGTAGGTGAGTTGGTGAGTGTGTGTGTGAGTGTACGTGAGTTGGTGAGTGTGTGTGTGTGAGTGTACGTGAGTTGATGAGGGCGTGTGTGTGAGTGTACGTGATTTGGTGAGGGTGTGTGTGAGTGTACGCGAGTTGGTGAGGGTGTGTGTAAGGGTATATGCGAGTTGGTGAGGGCGTGTGTGAGTGTACGTGAGTTGGTGAGGGTGTGTGTGTGAGTGTACGTGAGTTGGTGAGGGTGTGTGTGAGTGTACGTGAGTTGGTGAGGGTGTGTGTGAGGGTATATTCGAGTTGGTGAGTGTGTGTGTGAGTGTACGTGAGTTGGAGAGGGTGTGTGTGAGTGTACGTGAGTTGGTGAGTGTTTGTGTGTGAGTGTACGCGAGTTGGTGAGTGTGTGTGTTTGTGTGAGTGTACGTGAGTTGGTGAGGGTGTGTGTGAGTGTACGCGAGTTGGTGAGGATGTGTGTGAGTGTAGGTGAGTTGATGAGTGTGTGTGTGAGTGTACGTGAGTTGGTGAGTGCGTGTGTGTGAGTGTACGTGAGTTGATGAGGGCGTGTGTGTGAGTGTACGTGATTTGGTGAGGGTGTGTGTGAGTGTACGTGAGTTGGTGAGGGTGTGTGTAAGGGTATATGCGAGTTGGTGAGGGCGTGTGTGAGTGTACGTGAGTTGGTGAGGGTGTGTGTGTGAGTGTACGTGAGTTGGTGAGGGTGTGTGTGAGTGTACGTGAGTTGGTGAGTGTGTGTGTGTGAGTGTACGTGAGTTGGTGAGGGTGTGTGTGAATGTACGTGAGTTGGTGAGGGTGTGTGTGTGAGTGTACGTGAGTTGGTGAGGGTGTGTGTGAGTGTACGTGAGTTGCTGAGTGTGTGTGTGAGTGTACGCGGGTTTGTGAGTGTGTGTGCGTGAGTGTACGCGAGTTGATGAGGGTGTGTGTGTGGGTGTGTACGCGAGATGTTGAGGGTGTGTGTGAGTGTACGCGAGTTGGTAAGGGTGTGTGTGTGAGTGTACGCGAGTTGGTGAGGGTGTGTGTGAGTGCATGCGAGTTGATGAGGGTGTGTGTGTGAGTGTACGGGAGTTCGTGAGGGTGTGTGTGTGAGTGTCCGTGAGTTGGTGAGGGTGTGTGTGAGTGTACGTGAGTTGGTGAGGGTGTGTGTGAATGTACGTGAGTTGGTGAGGGTGTGTGTGTGACTGTACGTGAGTTGGTGAGGGTGTGTGTGAGTGTACGCGAGTTGGTGAGTGTGTGTGTGTGTGTGTGTGAGTGTACGTGAGTTGATGAGGGCGTGTGTGTGAGTGTACATGATTTGGTGAGGGTGTGTGTGTGAGTGTACGTGAGTTGGTGAGGGTGTGTGTGAGTGTACGTGAGTTGGTGAGGGTGTGTGTGAAGGTATGCGAGTTGGTGAGGGAATGTGTGTGAGTGGACGTGAGTTGATGAGGGTGTGTGTGTGTGTGAGTGTACGTGAGTTGGTGAGGGTGTGTGTGTGAGTGTACGTGAATTGGTGAGGGTGTGTGTGAGTGTACGCGAGTTGGTGAGGATGTGTGTGAGTGTAGGTGAGTTGGTGAGTGTGTGTGTGAGTGTACGTGAGTTGGTGAGTGTGTGTGTGTGAGTGTACGTGAGTTGATGAGGGCGTGTGTGTGAGTGTACGTGATTTGGTGAGGGTGTGTGTGAGTGTACGCGAGTTGGTGAGGGTGTGTGTAAGTGTATATGCAAGTTGGTGAGGGCGTGTGTGAGTGTACGTGAGTTGGTGAGGGTGTGTGTGTGAATGTACGTGAGTTGGTGAGGGTGTGTGTGAGTGTACGTGAGTTGGTGAGGGTGTGTGTGAGTGTACGTGAGTTGGTGAGTGTGTGTGTGTGAGTGTACGCGGGTTTGTGAGTGTGTGTGCGTGAGTGTACGCGAGTTGATGAGGGTGTGTGTGTGGGTGTGTACGCGAGATGTTGAGGGTGTGTGTGAGTGTACGCGAGTTGGTAAGGGTGTGTGTGTGAGTGTACGCGAGTTGGTGAGGGTGTGTGTGAGTGCATGCGAGTTGATGAGGGTGTGTGTGTGAGTGTACGGGAGTTCGTGAGGGTGTGTGTGTGAGTGTCCGTGAGTTGGTGAGGGTGTGTGTGAGTGTACGTGAGTTGGTGAGGGCGTGTGTGTGAGTGTACATGATTTGGTGAGGGTGTGTGTAAGTGTACGCGAGTTGGTGAGGGTGTGTGTGAGGGTATATTCGAGTTGGTGAGTGTGTGTGTGAGTGTACGTGAGTTGGTGAGGGTGTGTGTGAGTGTACGTGAGTTGGTGAGTGTGTGTGTGTGAGTGTACACGAGTTGGTGAGTGTGTGTGTGTGTGTGAGTGTACGTGAGTTGATGAGGGCGTGTGTGTGAGTGTACATGATTTGGTGAGGGAATGTGTGTGAGTGGACGTGAGTTGGTGAGGGTGTGTGTGAGTGTACGCGAGTTGGTGAGGGTGTGTGTGGGTGTGTACGCGAGTTGGAGAGGGTGTGTGTGAGTGTACGTGAGTTGGTGAGGGTGTGTGAGTGTACGTGAGTTGGTGAGGGTGTGTGTGAGTGGACGCGAGTTGGTGAGTGTGTGTGCGAGTGTACGTGAGTTGGTGAGGGTGTGTGTGTGTGAGTGTACGTGAGTTGGTGAGGGTGTGTGTGTGAGTGTACGGGAGTTGGTGAGGGTATGTGTGTGTGAGTGTACGCGAGTTGGTGAGGGTGTGTGTGTGAGCCTAGGTGAGTTGGTGAGGGTGTGTGTGTGTCCGTGAGTGGGCGAGTGTGTCTTTGTGAGGGTACATGAGTTGGTGTGGGTGTGTGTGTGAGTGTAAGCGAGTTCGTGAGGGTGTGAGTGTGAGTGTATGCGAGTTGGTGAGGCTGTGTGTGTGAGTGTACGCGAGTTGGTGAGGGTGTGTGTAAGGGTATATGCGAGTTGGTGAGGGCGTGTGTGAGTGTACGTGAGTTGGTGAGGGTGTGTGTGTGAGGGTACGTGAGTTGGTGAGGGTGTGTGTGTGAGTGTACGTGAGTTGGTGAGTGTGTGTGTGTGAGTGTACGTGAGTTGGTGAGGGTGTGTGTGAATGTACGTGAGTTGGTGAGGGTGTGTGTGTGACTGTACGTGAGTTGGTGAGGGTGTGTGTGAGTGTACGCGAGTTGGTGAGTGTGTGTGTGTGTGTGTGTGAGTGTACGTGAGTTGATGAGGGCGTGTGTGTGAGTGTACATGATTTGGTGAGGGTGTGTGTGTGAGTGTACGTGAGTTGGTGAGGGTGTGTGTGAGTGTACGTGAGTTGGTGAGGGTGTGTGTGAAGGTATGCGAGTTGGTGAGGGAATGTGTGTGAGTGGACGTGAGTTGATGAGGGTGTGTGTGTGTGTGAGTGTACGTGAGTTGGTGAGGGTGTGTGTGTGAGTGTACGTGAGTTGGTGAGGGTGTGTGTGAGTGTACGCGAGTTGGTGAGGATGTGTGTGAGTGTAGGTGAGTTGGTGAGTGTGTGTGTGAGTGTACGTGAGTTGGTGAGTGTGTGTGTGTGAGTGTACGTGAGTTGATGAGGGCGTGTGTGTGAGTGTACGTGATTTGGTGAGGGTGTGTGTGAGTGTACGCGAGTTGGTGAGGGTGTGTGTAAGTGTATATGCAAGTTGGTGAGGGCGTGTGTGAGTGTACGTGAGTTGGTGAGGGTGTGTGTGTGAATGTACGTGAGTTGGTGAGGGTGTGTGTGAGTGTACGTGAGTTGGTGAGGGTGTGTGTGAGTGTACGTGAGTTGGTGAGTGTGTGTGTGTGAGTGTACGCGGGTTTGTGAGTGTGTGTGCGTGAGTGTACGCGAGTTGATGAGGGTGTGTGTGTGGGTGTGTACGCGAGATGTTGAGGGTGTGTGTGAGTGTACGCGAGTTGGTAAGGGTGTGTGTGTGAGTGTACGCGAGTTGGTGAGGGTGTGTGTGAGTGCATGCGAGTTGATGAGGGTGTGTGTGTGAGTGTACGGGAGTTCGTGAGGGTGTGTGTGTGAGTGTCCGTGAGTTGGTGAGGGTGTGTGTGAGTGTACGTGAGTTGGTGAGGGCGTGTGTGTGAGTGTACATGATTTGGTGAGGGTGTGTGTAAGTGTACGCGAGTTGGTGAGGGTGTGTGTGAGGGTATATTCGAGTTGGTGAGTGTGTGTGTGAGTGTACGTGAGTTGGTGAGGGTGTGTGTGAGTGTACGTGAGTTGGTGAGTGTGTGTGTGTGAGTGTACACGAGTTGGTGAGTGTGTGTGTGTGTGTGAGTGTACGTGAGTTGATGAGGGCGTGTGTGTGAGTGTACATGATTTGGTGAGGGAATGTGTGTGAGTGGACGTGAGTTGGTGAGGGTGTGTGTGAGTGTACGCGAGTTGGTGAGGGTGTGTGTGGGTGTGTACGCGAGTTGGAGAGGGTGTGTGTGAGTGTACGTGAGTTGGTGAGGGTGTGTGAGTGTACGTGAGTTGGTGAGGGTGTGTGTGAGTGGACGCGAGTTGGTGAGTGTGTGTGCGAGTGTACGTGAGTTGGTGAGGGTGTGTGTGGGTGTGTACGCGAGTTGGAGAGGGTGTGTGTGAGTGTACGTGAGTTGGTGAGGGTGTGTGAGTGTACGTGAGTTGGTGAGGGTGTGTGTGAGTGGACGCGAGTTGGTGAGTGTGTGTGCGAGTGTACGTGAGTTGGTGAGGGTGTGTGTGTGTGAGTGTACGTGAGTTGGTGAGGGTGTGTGTGTGAGTGTACGGGAGTTGGTGAGGGTATGTGTGTGTGAGTGTACGCGAGTTGGTGAGGGTGTGTGTGTGAGCCTAGGTGAGTTGGTGAGGGTGTGTGTGTGTCCGTGAGTGGGCGAGTGTGTCTTTGTGAGGGTACATGAGTTGGTGTGGGTGTGTGTGTGAGTGTAAGCGAGTTCGTGAGGGTGTGAGTGTGAGTGTATGCGAGTTGGTGAGGCTGTGTGTGTGAGTGTACGCGAGTTGGTGAGGGTGTGTGTCAGGGTATATGCGAGTTGGTGAGGGCGTGTGTGAGTGTACGTGAGTTGGTGAGGGTGTGTGTGTGAGTGTACGTGAGTTGGTGAGGGTGTGTGTGTGAGTGTACGTGAGTTGGTGAGTGTGTGTGTGTGAGTGTACGTGAGTTGGTGAGGGTGTGTGTGAATGTACGTGAGTTGGTGAGGGTGTGTGTGTGACTGTACGTGAGTTGGTGAGGGTGTGTGTGAGTGTACGCGAGTTGGTGAGTGTGTGTGTGTGTGTGTGTGAGTGTACGTGAGTTGATGAGGGCGTGTGTGTGAGTGTACATGATTTGGTGAGGGTGTGTGTGTGAGTGTACGTGAGTTGGTGAGGGTGTGTGTGAGTGTACGTGAGTTGGTGAGGGTGTGTGTGAAGGTATGCGAGTTGGTGAGGGAATGTGTGTGAGTGGACGTGAGTTGATGAGGGTGTGTGTGTGTGTGAGTGTACGTGAGTTGGTGAGGGTGTGTGTGTGAGTGTACGTGAGTTGGTGAGGGTGTGTGTGAGTGTACGCGAGTTGGTGAGGATGTGTGTGAGTGTAGGTGAGTTGGTGAGTGTGTGTGTGAGTGTACGTGAGTTGGTGAGTGTGTGTGTGTGAGTGTACGTGAGTTGATGAGGGCGTGTGTGTGAGTGTACGTGATTTGGTGAGGGTGTGTGTGAGTGTACGCGAGTTGGTGAGGGTGTGTGTAAGTGTATATGCAAGTTGGTGAGGGCGTGTGTGAGTGTACGTGAGTTGGTGAGGGTGTGTGTGTGAATGTACGTGAGTTGGTGAGGGTGTGTGTGAGTGTACGTGAGTTGGTGAGGGTGTGTGTGAGTGTACGTGAGTTGGTGAGTGTGTGTGTGTGAGTGTACGCGGGTTTGTGAGTGTGTGTGCGTGAGTGTACGCGAGTTGATGAGGGTGTGTGTGTGGGTGTGTACGCGAGATGTTGAGGGTGTGTGTGAGTGTACGCGAGTTGGTAAGGGTGTGTGTGTGAGTGTACGCGAGTTGGTGAGGGTGTGTGTGAGTGCATGCGAGTTGATGAGGGTGTGTGTGTGAGTGTACGGGAGTTCGTGAGGGTGTGTGTGTGAGTGTCCGTGAGTTGGTGAGGGTGTGTGTGAGTGTACGTGAGTTGGTGAGGGCGTGTGTGTGAGTGTACATGATTTGGTGAGGGTGTGTGTAAGTGTACGCGAGTTGGTGAGGGTGTGTGTGAGGGTATATTCGAGTTGGTGAGTGTGTGTGTGAGTGTACGTGAGTTGGTGAGGGTGTGTGTGAGTGTACGTGAGTTGGTGAGTGTGTGTGTGTGAGTGTACACGAGTTGGTGAGTGTGTGTGTGTGTGTGAGTGTACGTGAGTTGATGAGGGCGTGTGTGTGAGTGTACATGATTTGGTGAGGGAATGTGTGTGAGTGGACGTGAGTTGGTGAGGGTGTGTGTGAGTGTACGCGAGTTGGTGAGGGTGTGTGTGGGTGTGTACGCGAGTTGGAGAGGGTGTGTGTGAGTGTACGTGAGTTGGTGAGGGTGTGTGAGTGTACGTGAGTTGGTGAGGGTGTGTGTGAGTGGACGCGAGTTGGTGAGTGTGTGTGCGAGTGTACGTGAGTTGGTGAGGGTGTGTGTGTGTGAGTGTACGTGAGTTGGTGAGGGTGTGTGTGTGAGTGTACGGGAGTTGGTGAGGGTATGTGTGTGTGAGTGTACGCGAGTTGGTGAGGGTGTGTGTGTGAGCCTAGGTGAGTTGGTGAGGGTGTGTGTGTGTCCGTGAGTGGGCGAGTGTGTCTTTGTGAGGGTACATGAGTTGGTGTGGGTGTGTGTGTGAGTGTAAGCGAGTTCGTGAGGGTGTGAGTGTGAGTGTATGCGAGTTGGTGAGGCTGTGTGTGTGAGTGTACGCGGGTTGGTGAGGGTGTGTGTGTGAGTGTACGTGAGTTGGTGAGGGTGTGTGAGTGTAAGCGAGTTGGTGAGGCTGTGTGTGTGAGTGTACGTAGGTTGGTGAGGGTGTGTGTGTGAGTGTACGTGAGTTGGTGAGGGTGTGCGTGTGAGTGTACGTGAGTTGGTGAGGGAGTGTGTGAGTGTACGTGAGTTGGTGACGGAGTGTGTGTGTGTGTACGCGAGTTGGTGAGGGTGTGTGTGTGAGTGTACGTGAGTTGGTGAGGGTGTGTGTGTGAGTGTACGTGTGTTGGTGAGGGTGTGTGTGTGAGTGTACATGAGTTGGTGAGGGCGTATTTGAGTGTACGTGAGTTGGTGATGGTGTGTGTGAGTGTATGTGAGTTGGTGAGTGTGTGTGTGAGTGTACGTGAGTTGGTGAGGGTGTGTGTGGGTGTGTACGCGAGATGTTGAGGGTGTGTGTGTGAGTGTACATGAATTGGTGAGTGTGTGTGTGAGTGTACGCGAGTTGGTGAGGGTGTGTGTGTGAGTGTACATGAATTGGTGAGTGTGTGTGTGAGAGTGTACATGAGTTGGTGAGGGTATGTGTGAGAGTGTACGTGAGTTGGAGAGGGTGTGTGTGAGAGTACGTGAGTTGGTGAGGGAATGTGAGTGTACGTGAGTCGGTGAGGGTGTGTGTGAGTGTACGCAAGTTGGTGAGGGTGTGTGTGTGAGTGTACGTGAGTTGGTGAGGGAATGCGTGTGAGTGTACGCGAGTTGGTGAGGGAATGTGTGTGAGCGTTACCGAGTTGGTGAGGGTGAGGGTGTGTGTGTGCGTGTGTGAGTGTACGCGAGTTGGTGAGGGTGTGTGTGAGGGTACGTGAGTTGTTGTGGGTGTGTTTGTGCATTCGCCAGTTGGTGAGGGTGCGTGCGTTTGTGTACGCAAGTTGGTGAGTGTGTGAGGGTACAAGAATTGATGAGTGTGTCTGTGTGAGTGTACCCGAGTTGGTGAGTGTGTGTGTGTGTGAGTGTACGTGAGTTGATGAGGGCGTGTGTGTGGGTGTACATGATTTGGTGAGGGTGTGAGTGAGGGTATATTCGAGTTGGTGAGGGCGTGTGTGAGTGTACGTGACTTGGTGAAGGTGTGTGTGAGTGTACGTGAGTTGGTGAGTGTGTGTGTGTGAGTGTACGTGAGTTGGTGAGGGTGTGTGTGAATGTACGTGAGTTGGTGAGGGTGTGTGTGTGAGTGTACGTGAGTTGGTGAGGGTGTGTGTGAGTGTACGCGAGTTGGTGAGTGTGTGTGTGTGTGTGTGTGAGTGTACGTGAGTTGATGAGGGCGTGTGTGTGAGTGTACATGATTTGGTGAGGGAATGTGTGTGAGTGGACGTGAGTTGGTGAGGGTGTGTGTGAGTGTACGCGAGTTGGTGAGGGTGTGTGTGGGTGTGTACGCGAGTTGGAGAGGGTGTGTGTGAGTGTACGTGAGTTGGTGAGGGTGTGTGAGTGTACGTGAGTTGGTGAGAGTGTGTGTGTGTGAGTGTACGTGAGTTGGTGAGGGTGTGTGTGAGTGGACGCGAGTTGGTGAGTGTGTGTGCGAGTGTACGTGAGTTGGTGAGGGTGTGTGTGTGTGAGTGTACGTGAGTTGGTGAGGGTGTGTGTGTGAGTGTACGGGAGTTGGTGAGGGTATGTGTGTGTGAGTGTACGCGAGTCGGTGAGGGTGTGTGTGTGAGCCTAGGTGAGTTGGTGAGGGTGTGTGTGTGTCCGTGAGTGGGCGAGTGTGTCTTTGTGAGGGTACATGAGTTGGTGTGGGTGTGTGTGTGAGTGTAAGCGAGGTCGTGAGGGTGTGAGTGTGAGTGTATGCGAGTTGGTGAGGCTGTGTGTGTGAGTGTACGCGAGTTGGTGAGGGTGTGTGTGTGAGTGTACGTGAGTTGGTGAGGGTGTGTGTGTGAGTGTACGTGAGTTGGTGAGGGTGTGCGTGTGAGTGTACGTGAGTTGGTGAGGGAGTGTGTGAGTGTACGTGAGTTGGTGAGGGTGTGTGTGTGTGTACATGAGTTGGTGAGGGTGTGTGTGAAGGTATGCGAGTTGGTGAGGGAATGTGTGTGAGTGGACGTGAGTTGGTGAGTGTGTGTGTGTGTGTGTGTGTGAGTGTACGTGAGTTGATGAGGGCGTGTGTGTGAGTGTACATGATTTGGTGAGGGTGTGTGTGTGAGTGTACGTGAGTTGGTGAGGGTGTGTGTGTGTGTACATGAGTTGGTGAGGGTGTGTGTGAAGGTATGCGAATTGGTGAGGGAATGTGTGTGAGTGGACGTGAGTTGGTGAGGGTGTGTGTGTGTGTGAGTGTACGTGAGTTGGTGAGGGTGTGTGTGAGTGTACGTGAGTTGGTGAGGGTGTGTGTGTGAGTGTACGTGAGTTGGTGAGGGTGTGTGTGAGTGTACGCGAGTTGGTGAGGGTGTGTGTGAGTGTAGGTGAGTTGGTGAGTGTGTGAGTGTGTGTGTGAGTGTACGTGAGTTGGTGAGTGTGTGTGTGAGTGTACGTGAGTTGATGAGGGCGTGTGTGTGAGTGTACGTGATTTGGTGAGGGTGTGTGTGAGTGTACGCGAGTTGGTGAGGGTGTGTGTAAGGGTATATGCGAGTTGGTGAAGGCGTGTGTGAGTGGACGTGAGTTGGTGAGGGTGTGTGTGTGAATGTACGTGAGTTGGTGAGGGTGTGTGTGAGTGTACGTGAGTTGGTGAGGGTGTGTGTGAGTGTACGTGAGTTGGTGAGGGTGTGTGTGTGTGAGTGTACGTGAGTTGGTGAGGGTGTGTGTGTGAGTGTACGGGCGTTGGTGAGGGTATGTGTGTGTGAGTGTACGCGAGTTGGTGAGGGTGTGTGTGTGAGCCTAGGTGAGTTGGTGAGGGTGTGTGTGTGTCCGTGAGTGGGCGAGTGTGTCTTTGTGAGGGTACATGAGTTGGTGTGGGTGTGTGTGTGAGTGTAAGCGAGTTCGTGAGGGTGTGAGTGTGAGTGTATGCGAGTTGGTCAGGCTGTGTGTGTGAGTGTACGCGAGTTGGTGAGGGTGTGTGTGTGAGTGTACGTGAGTTGGTGAGGGTGTGTGAGTGTACGTGAGTTGGTGAGGGTGTGTGTGAGTGGACGCGAGTTGGTGAGTGTGTGTGCGAGTGTACGTGAGTTGGTGAGGGTGTGTGTGTGTGAGTGTACGTGAGTTGGTGAGGGTGTGTGTGTGAGTGTACGGGAGTTGGTGAGGGTATGTGTGTGTGAGTGTACGCGAGTTGGTGAGGGTGTGTGTGTGAGCCTAGGTGAGTTGGTGAGGGTGTGTGTGTGTCCGTGAGTGGGCGAGTGTGTCTTTGTGAGGGTACATGAGTTGGTGTGGGTGTGTGTGTGAGTGTAAGCGAGTTCGTGAGGGTGTGAGTGTGAGTGTATGCGAGTTGGTGAGGCTGTGTGTGTGAGTGTACGCGGGTTGGTGAGGGTGTGTGTGTGAGTGTACGTGAGTTGGTGAGGGTGTGTGAGTGTAAGCGAGTTGGTGAGGCTGTGTGTGTGAGTGTACGTGAGTTGGTGAGGGTGTGTGTGTGAGTGTACGTGAGTTGGTGAGGGTGTGCGTGTGAGTGTACGTGAGTTGGTGAGGGAGTGTGTGAGTGTACGTGAGTTGGTGACGGAGTGTGTGTGTGTGTACGCGAGTTGGTGAGGGTGTGTGTGTGAGTGTACGTGAGTTGGTGAGGGTGTGTGTGTGAGTGTACGTGTGTTGGTGAGGGTGTGTGTGTGAGTGTACATGAGTTGGTGAGGGCGTATTTGAGTGTACGTGAGTTGGTGATGGTGTGTGTGAGTGTATGTGAGTTGGTGAGTGTGTGTGTGAGTGTACGTGAGTTGGTGAGGGTGTGTGTGGGTGTGTACGCGAGATGTTGAGGGTGTGTGTGTGAGTGTACATGAATTGGTGAGTGTGTGTGTGAGTGTACGCGAGTTGGTGAGGGTGTGTGTGTGAGTGTACATGAATTGGTGAGTGTGTGTGTGAGAGTGTACATGAGTTGGTGAGGGTATGTGTGAGAGTGTACGTGAGTTGGAGAGGGTGTGTGTGAGAGTACGTGAGTTGGTGAGGGAATGTGAGTGTACGTGAGTCGGTGAGGGTGTGTGTGAGTGTACGCAAGTTGGTGAGGGTGTGTGTGTGAGTGTACGTGAGTTGGTGAGGGAATGCGTGTGAGTGTACGCGAGTTGGTGAGGGAATGTGTGTGAGCGTTACCGAGTTGGTGAGGGTGAGGGTGTGTGTGTGCGTGTGTGAGTGTACGCGAGTTGGTGAGGGTGTGTGTGAGGGTACGTGAGTTGTTGTGGGTGTGTTTGTGCATTCGCCAGTTGGTGAGGGTGCGTGCGTTTGTGTACGCAAGTTGGTGAGTGTGTGAGGGTACAAGAATTGATGAGTGTGTCTGTGTGAGTGTACCCGAGTTGGTGAGTGTGTGTGTGTGTGAGTGTACGTGAGTTGATGAGGGCGTGTGTGTGGGTGTACATGATTTGGTGAGGGTGTGTGTGAGGGTATATTCGAGTTGGTGAGGGCGTGTGTGAGTGTACGTGACTTGGTGAAGGTGTGTGTGAGTGTACGTGAGTTGGTGAGTGTGTGTGTGTGAGTGTACGTGAGTTGGTGAGGGTGTGTGTGAATGTACGTGAGTTGGTGAGGGTGTGTGTGTGAGTGTACGTGAGTTGGTGAGGGTGTGTGTGAGTGTACGCGAGTTGGTGAGTGTGTGTGTGTGTGTGTGTGAGTGTACGTGAGTTGATGAGGGCGTGTGTGTGAGTGTACATGATTTGGTGAGGGAATGTGTGTGAGTGGACGTGAGTTGGTGAGGGTGTGTGTGAGTGTACGCGAGTTGGTGAGGGTGTGTGTGGGTGTGTACGCGAGTTGGAGAGGGTGTGTGTGAGTGTACGTGAGTTGGTGAGGGTGTGTGAGTGTACGTGAGTTGGTGAGAGTGTGTGTGTGTGAGTGTACGTGAGTTGGTGAGGGTGTGTGTGAGTGGACGCGAGTTGGTGAGTGTGTGTGCGAGTGTACGTGAGTTGGTGAGGGTGTGTGTGTGTGAGTGTACGTGAGTTGGTGAGGGTGTGTGTGTGAGTGTACGGGAGTTGGTGAGGGTATGTGTGTGTGAGTGTACGCGAGTCGGTGAGGGTGTGTGTGTGAGCCTAGGTGAGTTGGTGAGGGTGTGTGTGTGTCCGTGAGTGGGCGAGTGTGTCTTTGTGAGGGTACATGAGTTGGTGTGGGTGTGTGTGTGAGTGTAAGCGAGGTCGTGAGGGTGTGAGTGTGAGTGTATGCGAGTTGGTGAGGCTGTGTGTGTGAGTGTACGCGAGTTGGTGAGGGTGTGTGTGTGAGTGTACGTGAGTTGGTGAGGGTGTGTGTGTGAGTGTACGTGAGTTGGTGAGGGTGTGCGTGTGAGTGTACGTGAGTTGGTGAGGGAGTGTGTGAGTGTACGTGAGTTGGTGAGGGTGTGTGTGTGTGTACATGAGTTGGTGAGGGTGTGTGTGAAGGTATGCGAGTTGGTGAGGGAATGTGTGTGAGTGGACGTGAGTTGGTGAGTGTGTGTGTGTGTGTGTGTGTGTGAGTGTACGTGAGTTGATGAGGGCGTGTGTGTGAGTGTACATGATTTGGTGAGGGTGTGTGTGTGAGTGTACGTGAGTTGGTGAGGGTGTGTGTGTGTGTACATGAGTTGGTGAGGGTGTGTGTGAATGTATGCGAATTGGTGAGGGAATGTGTGTGAGTGGACGTGAGTTGGTGAGGGTGTGTGTGTGAGTGTACGTGAGTTGGTGAGGGTGTGTGTGAGTGTACGTGAGTTGGTGAGGGTGTGTGTGTGAGTGTACGTGAGTTGGTGAGGGTGTGTGTGAGTGTACGCGAGTTGGTGAGGGTGTGTGTGAGTGTAGGTGAGTTGGTGAGTGTGTGAGTGTGTGTGTGAGTGTACGTGAGTTGGTGAGTGTGTGTGTGTGAGTGTACGTGAGTTGATGAGGGCGTGTGTGTGAGTGTACGTGATTTGGTGAGGGTGTGTGTGAGTGTACGCGAGTTGGTGAGGGTGTGTGTAAGGGTATATGCGAGTTGGTGAAGGCGTGTGTGAGTGGACGTGAGTTGGTGAGGGTGTGTGTGTGAATGTACGTGAGTTGGTGAGGGTGTGTGTGAGTGTACGTGAGTTGGTGAGGGTGTGTGTGAGTGTACGTGAGTTGGTGAGGGTGTGTGTGTGTGAGTGTACGTGAGTTGGTGAGGGTGTGTGTGTGAGTGTACGGGAGTTGGTGAGGGTATGTGTGTGTGAGTGTACGCGAGTTGGTGAGGGTGTGTGTGTGAGCCTAGGTGAGTTGGTGAGGGTGTGTGTGTGTCCGTGAGTGGGCGAGTGTGTCTTTGTGAGGGTACATGAGTTGGTGTGGGTGTGTGTGTGAGTGTAAGCGAGTTCGTGAGGGTGTGAGTGTGAGTGTATGCGAGTTGGTGAGGCTGTGTGTGTGAGTGTACGCGAGTTGGTGAGGGTGTGTGTGTGAGTGTACGTGAGTTGGTGAGGGTGTGTGAGTGTAAGCGAGTTGGTGAGGCTGTGTGTGTGAGTGTACGTGAGTTGGTGAGGGTGTGTGTGTGAGTGTACGTGAGTTGGTGAGGGTGTGCGTGTGAGTGTACGTGAGTTGGTGAGGGAGTGTGTGAGTGTACGTGAGTTGGTGACGGAGTGTGTGTGTGTGTACGCGAGTTGGTGAGGGTGTGTGTGTGAGTGTACGTGAGTTGGTGAGGGTGTGTGTGTGAGTGTACGTGTGTTGGTGAGGGTGTGTGTGTGAGTGTACATGAGTTGGTGAGGGCGTATTTGAGTGTACGTGAGTTGGTGATGGTGTGTGTGAGTGTATGTGAGTTGGTGAGTGTGTGTGTGAGTGTACGTGAGTTGGTGAGGGTGTGTGTGGGTGTGTACGCGAGATGTTGAGGGTGTGTGTGTGAGTGTACATGAATTGGTGAGTGTGTGTGTGAGTGTACGCGAGTTGGTGAGGGTGTGTGTGTGAGTGTACATGAATTGGTGAGTGTGTGTGTGAGAGTGTACATGAGTTGGTGAGGGTATGTGTGAGAGTGTACGTGAGTTGGAGAGGGTGTGTGTGAGAGTACGTGAGTTGGTGAGGGAATGTGAGTGTACGTGAGTCGGTGAGGGTGTGTGTGAGTGTACGCAAGTTGGTGAGGGTGTGTGTGTGAGTGTACGTGAGTTGGTGAGGGAATGCGTGTGAGTGTACGCGAGTTGGTGAGGGAATGTGTGTGAGCGTTACCGAGTTGGTGAGGGTGAGGGTGTGTGTGTGCGTGTGTGAGTGTACGCGAGTTGGTGAGGGTGTGTGTGAGGGTACGTGAGTTGTTGTGGGTGTGTTTGTGCATTCGCCAGTTGGTGAGGGTGCGTGCGTTTGTGTACGCAAGTTGGTGAGTGTGTGAGGGTACAAGAATTGATGAGTGTGTCTGTGTGAGTGTACCCGGGTTGGTGAGTGTGTGTGTGTGTGAGTGTACGTGAGTTGATGAGGGCGTGTGTGTGGGTGTACATGATTTGGTGAGGGTGTGTGTGAGGGTATATTCGAGTTGGTGAGGGCGTGTGTGAGTGTACGTGACTTGGTGAAGGTGTGTGTGAGTGTACGTGAGTTGGTGAGTGTGTGTGTGTGAGTGTACGTGAGTTGGTGAGGGTGTGTGTGAATGTACGTGAGTTGGTGAGGGTGTGTGTGTGAGTGTACGCGAGTTGGTGAGGGTGTGTGTGAGTGCATGCGAGTTGATGAGGGTGTGTGTGTGAGTGTACGGGAGTTCGTGAGGGTGTGTGTGTGAGTGTCCGTGAGTTGGTGAGGGTGTGTGTGAGTGTACGTGAGTTGGTGAGGGCGTGTGTGTGAGTGTACATGATTTGGTGAGGGTGTGTGTGAGTGTACGCGAGTTGGTGAGGGTGTGTGTGAGGGTATATTCGAGTTGGTGAGTGTGTGTGTGAGTGTACGTGAGTTGGAGAGGGTGTGTGTGAGTGTACGTGAGTTGGTGAGTGTTTGTGTGTGAGTGTACGCGGGTTGGTGAGTGTGTGTGTGTGTGTGAGTGTACGTGAGTTGGTGAGGGTGTGTGTGAGTGTACGCGAGTTGGTGAGGATGTGTGTGAGTGTAGGTGAGTTGGTGAGTGTGTGTGTGAGTGTACGTGAGTTGGTGAGTGTGTGTGTGTGAGTGTACGTGAGTTGATGAGGGCGTGTGTGTGAGTGTACGTGATTTGGTGAGGGTGTGTGTGAGTGTACGCGAGTTGGTGAGGGTGTGTGTAAGGGTATATGCGAGTTGGTGAGGGCGTGTGTGAGTGTACGTGAGTTGGTGAGGGTGTGTGTGTGAGTGTACGTGAGTTGGTGAGGGTGTGTGTGAGTGTACGTGAGTTGGTGAGTGTGTATGTGTGAGTGTACGTGAGTTGGTGAGGGTGTGTGTGAATGTACGTGAGTTGGTGAGGGTGTGTGTGTGACTGTACGTGAGTTGGTGAGGGTGTGTGTGAGTGTACGCGAGTTGGTGAGGGTGTGTGTGAAGGTATGCGAGTTGGTGAGGGAATGTGTGTGAGTGGACGTGAGTTGGTGAGGGTGTGTGTGTGTGTGAGTGTACGTGAGTTGGTGAGGGTGTGTGTGTGAGTGTACGTGAGTTGGTGAGGGTGTGTGTGAGTGTACGCGAGTTGGTGAGGATGTGTGTGAGTGTAGGTGAGTTGGTGAGTGTGTGTGTGAGTGTACGTGAGTTGGTGAGTGTGTGTGTGTGAGTGTACGTGAGTTGATGAGGGCGTGTGTGTGAGTGTATGTGATTTGGTGAGGGTGTGTGTGAGTGTACGCGAGTTGGTGAGGGTGTGTGTAAGTGTATATGCAAGTTGGTGAGGGCGTGTGTGAGTGTACGTGAGTTGGTGAGGGTGTGTGTGTGAATGTACGTGAGTTGGTGAGGGTGTGTGTGAGTGTACGTGAGTTGGTGAGGGTGTGTGTGAGTTTACGTGAGTTGGTGAGTGTGTGTGTGTGAGTGTACGCGGGTTTGTGAGTGTGTGTGCGTGAGTGTACGCGAGTTGATGAGGGTGTGTGTGTGGGTGTGTACGCGAGATGTTGAGGGTGTGTGTGAGTGTACGCGAGTTGGTAAGGGTGTGTGTGTAAGTGTACGCGAGTTGGTGAGGGTGTGTGTGAGTGCATGCGAGTTGATGAGGGTGTGTGTGTGAGTGTACGGGAGTTCGTGAGGGTGTGTGTGTGAGTGTCCGTGAGTTGGTGAGGGTGTGTGTGAGTGTACGTGAGTTGGTGAGGGCGTGTGTGTGAGTGTACATGATTTGGTGAGGGTGTGTGTAAGTGTACGCGAGTTGGTGAGGGTGTGTGTGAGGGTATATTCGAGTTGGTGAGTGTGTGTGTGAGTGTACGTGAGTTGGTGAGGGTGTGTGTGAGTGTACGTGAGTTGGTGAGTGTGTGTGTGTGAGTGTACACGAGTTGGTGAGTGTGTGTGTGTGTGTGAGTGTACGTGAGTTGATGAGGGCGTGTGTGTGAGTGTACATGATTTGGTGAGGGAATGTGTGTGAGTGGACGTGAGTTGGTGAGGGTGTGTGTGAGTGTACGCGAGTTGGTGAGGGTGTGTGTGGGTGTGTACGCGAGTTGGAGAGGGTGTGTGTGAGTGTACGTGAGTTGGTGAGGGTGTGTGAGTGTACGTGAGTTGGTGAGGGTGTGTGTGAGTGGACGCGAGTTGGTGAGTGTGTGTGCGAGTGTACGTGAGTTGGTGAGGGTGTGTGTGTGTGAGTGTACGTGAGTTGGTGAGGGTGTGTGTGTGAGTGTACGGGAGTTGGTGAGGGTATGTGTGTGTGAGTGTACGCGAGTTGGTGAGGGTGTGTGTGTGAGCCTAGGTGAGTTGGTGAGGGTGTGTGTGTGTCCGTGAGTGGGCGAGTGTGTCTTTGTGAGGGTACATGAGTTGGTGTGGGTGTGTGTGTGAGTGTAAGCGAGTTCGTGAGGGTGTGAGTGTGAGTGTATGCGAGTTGGTGAGGCTGTGTGTGTGAGTGTACGCGAGTTGGTGAAGGTGTGTGTGTGAGTGTACGTGAGTTGGTGAGGGTGTGTGAGTGTAAGCGAGTTGGTGAGGCTGTGTGTGTGAGTGTACGTAGGTTGGTGAGGGTGTGTGTGTGAGTGTACGTGAGTTGGTGAGGGTGTGCGTGTGAGTGTACGTGAGTTGGTGAGGGAGTGTGTGAGTGTACGTGAGTTGGTGACGGAGTGTGTGTGTGTGTACGCGAGTTGGTGAGGGTGTGTGTGTGAGTGTACGTGAGTTGGTGAGGGTGTGTGTGTGAGTGTACGTGTGTTGGTGAGGGTGTGTGTGTGAGTGTACATGAGTTGGTGAGGGCGTATTTGAGTGTACGTGAGTTGGTGATGGTGTGTGTGAGTGTATGTGAGTTGGTGAGTGTGTGTGTGAGTGTACGTGAGTTGGTGAGGGTGTGTGTGGGTGTGTACGCGAGATGTTGAGGGTGTGTGTGTGAGTGTACATGAATTGGTGAGTGTGTGTGTGAGTGTACGCGAGTTGGTGAGGGTGTGTGTGTGAGTGTACATGAATTGGTGAGTGTGTGTGTGAGAGTGTACATGAGTTGGTGAGGGTATGTGTGAGAGTGTACGTGAGTTGGAGAGGGTGTGTGTGAGAGTACGTGAGTTGGTGAGGGAATGTGAGTGTACGTGAGTCGGTGAGGGTGTGTGTGAGTGTACGCAAGTTGGTGAGGGTGTGTGTGTGAGTGTACGTGAGTTGGTGAGGGAATGCGTGTGAGTGTACGCGAGTTGGTGAGGGAATGTGTGTGAGCGTTACCGAGTTGGTGAGGGTGAGGGTGTGTGTGTGCGTGTGTGAGTGTACGCGAGTTGGTGAGGGTGTGTGTGAGGGTACGTGAGTTGTTGTGGGTGTGTTTGTGCATTCGCCAGTTGGTGAGGGTGCGTGCGTTTGTGTACGCAAGTTGGTGAGTGTGTGAGGGTACAAGAATTGATGAGTGTGTCTGTGTGAGTGTACCCGAGTTGGTGAGTGTGTGTGTGTGTGAGTGTACGTGAGTTGATGAGGGCGTGTGTGTGGGTGTACATGATTTGGTGAGGGTGTGTGTGAGGGTATATTCGAGTTGGTGAGGGCGTGTGTGAGTGTACGTGACTTGGTGAAGGTGTGTGTGAGTGTACGTGAGTTGGTGAGTGTGTGTGTGTGAGTGTACGTGAGTTGGTGAGGGTGTGTGTGAATGTACGTGAGTTGGTGAGGGTGTGTGTGTGAGTGTACGTGAGTTGGTGAGGGTGTGTGTGAGTGTACGCGAGTTGGTGAGTGTGTGTGTGTGTGTGTGTGAGTGTACGTGAGTTGATGAGGGCGTGTGTGTGAGTGTACATGATTTGGTGAGGGAATGTGTGTGAGTGGACATGAGTTGGTGAGGGTGTGTGTGAGTGTACGCGAGTTGGTGAGGGTGTGTGTGGGTGTGTACGCGAGTTGGAGAGGGTGTGTGTGAGTGTACGTGAGTTGGTGAGGGTGTGTGAGTGTACGTGAGTTGGTGAGAGTGTGTGTGTGTGAGTGGACGCGAGTTGGTGAGTGTGTGTGCGAGTGTACGTGAGTTGGTGAGGGTGTGTGTGTGTGAGTGTACGTGAGTTGGTGAGGGTGTGTGTGTGAGTGTACGGGAGTTGGTGAGGGTATGTGTGTGTGAGTGTACGCGAGTCGGTGAGGGTGTGTGTGTGAGCCTAGGTGAGTTGGTGAGGGTGTGTGTGTGTCCGTGAGTGGGCGAGTGTGTCTTTGTGAGGGTACATGAGTTGGTGTGGGTGTGTGTGTGAGTGTAAGCGAGGTCGTGAGGGTGTGAGTGTGAGTGTATGCGAGTTGGTGAGGCTGTGTGTGTGAGTGTACGCGAGTTGGTGAGGGTGTGTGTGTGAGTGTACGTGAGTTGGTGAGGGTGTGTGTGTGAGTGTACGTGAGTTGGTGAGGGTGTGCGTGTGAGTGTACGTGAGTTGGTGAGGGAGTGTGTGAGTGTACGTGAGTTGGTGAGGGTGTGTGTGTGTGTACATGAGTTGGTGAGGGTGTGTGTGAAGGTATGCGAGTTGGTGAGGGAATGTGTGTGAGTGGACGTGAGTTGGTGAGTGTGTGTGTGTGTGTGTGTGTGTGAGTGTACGTGAGTTGATGAGGGCGTGTGTGTGAGTGTACATGATTTGGTGAGGGTGTGTGTGTGAGTGTACGTGAGTTGGTGAGGGTGTGTGTGTGTGTACATGAGTTGGTGAGGGTGTGTGTGAAGGTATGCGAATTGGTGAGGGAATGTGTGTGAGTGGACGTGAGTTGGTGAGGGTGTGTGTGTGTGTGAGTGTACGTGAGTTGGTGAGGGTGTGTGTGAGTGTACGTGAGTTGGTGAGGGTGTGTGTGTGAGTGTACGTGAGTTGGTGAGGGTGTGTGTGAGTGTACGCGAGTTGGTGAGGGTGTGTGTGAGTGTAGGTGAGTTGGTGAGTGTGTGAGTGTGTGTGTGAGTGTACGTGAGTTGGTGAGTGTGTGTGTGTGAGTGTACGTGAGTTGATGAGGGCGTGTGTGTGAGTGTACGTGATTTGGTGAGGGTGTGTGTGAGTGTACGCGAGTTGGTGAGGGTGTGTGTAAGGGTATATGCGAGTTGGTGAAGGCGTGTGTGAGTGGACGTGAGTTGGTGAGGGTGTGTGTGTGAATGTACGTGAGTTGGTGAGGGTGTGTGTGAGTGTACGTGAGTTGGTGAGGGTGTGTGTGAGTGTACGTGAGTTGGTGAGGGTGTGTGTGTGTGAGTGTACGTGAGTTGGTGAGGGTGTGTGTGTGAGTGTACGGGAGTTGGTGAGGGTATGTGTGTGTGAGTGTACGCGAGTTGGTGAGGGTGTGTGTGTGAGCCTAGGTGAGTTGGTGAGGGTGTGTGTGTGTCCGTGAGTGGGCGAGTGTGTCTTTGTGAGGGTACATGAGTTGGTGTGGGTGTGTGTGTGAGTGTAAGCGAGTTCGTGAGGGTGTGAGTGTGAGTGTATGCGAGTTGGTGAGGCTGTGTGTGTGAGTGTACGCGAGTTGGTGAGGGTGTGTGTGTGAGTGTACGTGAGTTGGTGAGGGTGTGTGAGTGTAAGCGAGTTGGTGAGGCTGTGTGTGTGAGTGTACGTGAGTTGGTGAGGGTGTGTGTGTGAGTGTACGTGAGTTGGTGAGGGTGTGCGTGTGAGTGTACGTGAGTTGGTGAGGGAGTGTGTGAGTGTACGTGAGTTGGTGACGGAGTGTGTGTGTGTGTACGCGAGTTGGTGAGGGTGTGTGTGTGAGTGTACGTGAGTTGGTGAGGGTGTGTGTGTGAGTGTACGTGTGTTGGTGAGGGTGTGTGTGTGAGTGTACATGAGTTGGTGAGGGCGTATTTGAGTGTACGTGAGTTGGTGATGGTGTGTGTGAGTGTATGTGAGTTGGTGAGTGTGTGTATGAGTGTACGTGAGTTGGTGAGGGTGTGTGTGGGTGTGTACGCGAGATGTTGAGGGTGTGTGTGTGAGTGTACATGAATTGGTGAGTGTGTGTGTGAGTGTACGCGAGTTGGTGAGGGTGTGTGTGTGAGTGTACATGAATTGGTGAGTGTGTGTGTGAGAGTGTACATGAGTTGGTGAGGGTATGTGTGAGAGTGTACGTGAGTTGGAGAGGGTGTGTGTGAGAGTACGTGAGTTGGTGAGGGAATGTGAGTGTACGTGAGTCGGTGAGGGTGTGTGTGAGTGTACGCAAGTTGGTGAGGGTGTGTGTGTGAGTGTACGTGAGTTGGTGAGGGAATGCGTGTGAGTGTACGCGAGTTGGTGAGGGAATGTGTGTGAGCGTTACCGAGTTGGTGAGGGTGAGGGTGTGTGTGTGCGTGTGTGAGTGTACGCGAGTTGGTGAGGGTGTGTGTGAGGGTACGTGAGTTGTTGTGGGTGTGTTTGTGCATTCGCCAGTTGGTGAGGGTGCGTGCGTTTGTGTACGCAAGTTGGTGAGTGTGTGAGGGTACAAGAATTGATGAGTGTGTCTGTGTGAGTGTACCCGAGTTGGTGAGTGTGTGTGTGTGTGAGTGTACGTGAGTTGATGAGGGCGTGTGTGTGGGTGTACATGATTTGGTGAGGGTGTGTGTGAGGGTATATTCGAGTTGGTGAGGGCGTGTGTGAGTGTACGTGACTTGGTGAAGGTGTGTGTGAGTGTACGTGAGTTGGTGAGTGTGTGTGTGTGAGTGTACGTGAGTTGGTGAGGGTGTGTGTGAATGTACGTGAGTTGGTGAGGGTGTGTGTGTGAGTGTACGTGAGTTGGTGAGGGTGTGTGTGAGTGGACGCGAGTTGGTGAGTGTGTGTGTGTGTGTGTGTGAGTGTACGTGAGTTGATGAGGGCGTGTGTGTGAGTGTACATGATTTGGTGAGGGAATGTGTGTGAGTGGACGTGAGTTGGTGAGGGTGTGTGTGAGTGTACGCGAGTTGGTGAGGGTGTGTGTGGGTGTGTACGCGAGTTGGAGAGGGTGTGTGTGAGTGTACGTGAGTTGGTGAGGGTGTGTGAGTGTACGTGAGTTGGTGAGAGTGTGTGTGTGTGAGTGTACGTGAGTTGGTGAGGGTGTGTGTGAGTGGACGCGAGTTGGTGAGTGTGTGTGCGAGTTTACGTGAGTTGGTGAGGGTGTGTGTGTGTGAGTGTACGTGAGTTGGTGAGGGTGTGTGTGTGAGTGTACAGGAGTTGGTGAGGGTATGTGTGTGTGAGTGTACGCGAGTCGGTGAGGGTGTGTGTGTGAGCCTAGGTGAGTTGGTGAGGGTGTGTGTGTGTCCGTGAGTGGGCGAGTGTGTCTTTGTGAGGGTACATGAGTTGGTGTGGGTGTGTGTGTGAGTGTAAGCGAGGTCGTGAGGGTGTGAGTGTGAGTGTATGCGAGTTGGTGAGGCTGTGTGTGTGAGTGTACGCGAGTTGGTGAGGGTGTGTGTGTGAGTGTACGTGAGTTGGTGAGGGTGTGTGTGTGAGTGTACGTGAGTTGGTGAGGGTGTGCGTGTGAGTGTACGTGAGTTGGTGAGGGTGTGTGTGAGTGTACGTGAGTTGGTGAGGGTGTGTGTGTGAGTGTACGTGAGTTGGTGAGGGTGTGTGTGAGTGTACGCGAGTTGGTGAGGGTGTGTGTGAGTGTAGGTGAGTTGGTGAGTGTGTGAGTGTGTGTGTGAGTGTACGTGAGTTGGTGAGTGTGTGTGTGTGAGTGTACGTGAGTTGATGAGGGCGTGTGTGTGAGTGTACGTGATTTGGTGAGGGTGTGTGTGAGTGTACGTGAGTTGGTGAGGGTGTGTGTGAGTGTACGTGAGTTGGTGAGGGTGTGTGTGAGTGTACGCGAGTTGGTGAGGGTGTGTGTAAGGGTATATGCGAGTTGGTGAAGGCGTGTGTGAGTGGACGTGAGTTGGTGAGGGTGTGTGTGTGAATGTACGTGAGTTGGTGAGGGTGTGTGTGAGTGTACGTGAGTTGGTGAGGGTGTGTGTGAGTGTACGTGAGTTGGTGAGGGTGTGTGTGTGTGAGTGTACGTGAGTTGGTGAGGGTGTGTGTGTGAGTGTACGGGAGTTGGTGAGGGTATGTGTGTGTGAGTGTACGCGAGTTGGTGAGGGTGTGTGTGTGAGCCTAGGTGAGTTGGTGAGGGTGTGTGTGTGTCCGTGAGTGGGCGAGTGTGTCTTTGTGAGGGTACATGAGTTGGTGTGGGTGTGTGTGTGAGTGTAAGCGAGTTCGTGAGGGTGTGAGTGTGAGTGTATGCGAGTTGGTGAGGCTGTGTGTGTGAGTGTACGCGAGTTGGTGAGGGTGTGTGTGTGAGTGTACGTGAGTTGGTGAGGGTGTGTGAGTGTAAGCGAGTTGGTGAGGCTGTGTGTGTGAGTGTACGTGAGTTGGTGAGGGTGTGTGTGTGAGTGTACGTGAGTTGGTGAGGGTGTGCGTGTGAGTGTACGTGAGTTGGTGAGGGAGTGTGTGAGTGTACGTGAGTTGGTGACGGAGTGTGTGTGTGTGTACGCGAGTTGGTGAGGGTGTGTGTGTGAGTGTACGTGAGTTGGTGAGGGTGTGTGTGTGAGTGTACGTGTGTTGGTGAGGGTGTGTGTGTGAGTGTACATGAGTTGGTGAGGGCGTATTTGAGTGTACGTGAGTTGGTGATGGTGTGTGTGAGTGTATGTGAGTTGGTGAGTGTGTGTGTGAGTGTACGTGAGTTGGTGAGGGTGTGTGTGGGTGTGTACGCGAGATGTTGAGGGTGTGTGTGTGAGTGTACATGAATTGGTGAGTGTGTGTGTGAGTGTACGCGAGTTGGTGAGGGTGTGTGTGTGAGTGTACATGAATTGGTGAGTGTGTGTGTGAGAGTGTACATGAGTTGGTGAGGGTATGTGTGAGAGTGTACGTGAGTTGGAGAGGGTGTGTGTGAGAGTACGTGAGTTGGTGAGGGAATGTGAGTGTACGTGAGTCGGTGAGGGTGTGTGTGAGTGTACGCAAGTTGGTGAGGGTGTGTGTGTGAGTGTACGTGAGTTGGTGAGGGAATGCGTGTGAGTGTACGCGAGTTGGTGAGGGAATGTGTGTGAGCGTTACCGAGTTGGTGAGGGTGAGGGTGTGTGTGTGCGTGTGTGAGTGTACGCGAGTTGGTGAGGGTGTGTGTGAGGGTACGTGAGTTGTTGTGGGTGTGTTTGTGCATTCGCCAGTTGGTGAGGGTGCGTGCGTTTGTGTACGCAAGTTGGTGAGTGTGTGAGGGTACAAGAATTGATGAGTGTGTCTGTGTGAGTGTACCCGAGTTGGTGAGTGTGTGTGTGTGTGAGTGTACGTGAGTTGATGAGGGCGTGTGTGTGGGTGTACATGATTTGGTGAGGGTGTGTGTGAGGGTATATTCGAGTTGGTGAGGGCGTGTGTGAGTGTACGTGACTTGGTGAAGGTGTGTGTGAGTGTACGTGAGTTGGTGAGTGTGTGTGTGTGAGTGTACGTGAGTTGGTGAGGGTGTGTGTGAATGTACGTGAGTTGGTGAGGGTGTGTGTGTGAGTGTACGTGAGTTGGTGAGGGTGTGTGTGAGTGTACGCGAGTTGGTGAGTGTGTGTGTGTGTGTGTGTGAGTGTACGTGAGTTGATGAGGGCGTGTGTGTGAGTGTACATGATTTGGTGAGGGAATGTGTGTGAGTGGACGTGAGTTGGTGAGGGTGTGTGTGAGTGTACGCGAGTTGGTGAGGGTGTGTGTGGGTGTGTACGCGAGTTGGAGAGGGTGTGTGTGAGTGTACGTGAGTTGGTGAGGGTGTGTGAGTGTACGTGAGTTGGTGAGAGTGTGTGTGTGTGAGTGTACGTGAGTTGGTGAGGGTGTGTGTGAGTGGACGCGAGTTGGTGAGTGTGTGTGCGAGTTTACGTGAGTTGGTGAGGGTGTGTGTGTGTGAGTGTACGTGAGTTGGTGAGGGTGTGTGTGTGAGTGTACGGGAGTTGGTGAGGGTATGTGTGTGTGAGTGTACGCGAGTCGGTGAGGGTGTGTGTGTGAGCCTAGGTGAGTTGGTGAGGGTGTGTGTGTGTCCGTGAGTGGGCGAGTGTGTCTTTGTGAGGGTACATGAGTTGGTGTGGGTGTGTGTGTGAGTGTAAGCGAGGTCGTGAGGGTGTGAGTGTGAGTGTATGCGAGTTGGTGAGGCTGTGTGTGTGAGTGTACGCGAGTTGGTGAGGGTGTGTGTGTGAGTGTACGTGAGTTGGTGAGGGTGTGTGTGTGAGTGTACGTGAGTTGGTGAGGGTGTGCGTGTGAGTGTACGTGAGTTGGTGAGGGAGTGTGTGAGTGTACGTGAGTTGGTGAGGGTGTGTGTGTGTGTACATGAGTTGGTGAGGGTGTGTGTGAAGGTATGCGAGTTGGTGAGGGAATGTGTGTGAGTGGACGTGAGTTGGTGAGTGTGTGTGTGTGTGTGTGTGTGTGAGTGGACGTGAGTTGATGAGGGCGTGTGTGTGAGTGTACATGATTTGGTGAGGGTGTGTGTGTGAGTGTACGTGAGTTGGTGAGGGTGTGTGTGTGTGTACATGAGTTGGTGAGGGTGTGTGTGAAGGTATGCGAATTGGTGAGGGAATGTGTGTGAGTGGACGTGAGTTGGTGAGGGTGTGTGTGTGTGTGAGTGTACGTGAGTTGGTGAGGGTGTGTGTGAGTGTACGTGAGTTGGTGAGGGTGTGTGTGTGAGTGTACGTGAGTTGGTGAGGGTGTGTGTGAGTGTACGCGAGTTGGTGAGGGTGTGTGTGAGTGTAGGTGAGTTGGTGAGTGTGTGAGTGTGTGTGTGAGTGTACGTGAGTTGATGAGGGCGTGTGTGTGAGTGTACGTGATTTGGTGAGGGTGTGTGTGAGTGTACGCGAGTTGGTGAGGGTGTGTGTAAGGGTATATGCGAGTTGGTGAAGGCGTGTGTGAGTGGACGTGAGTTGGTGAGGGTGTGTGTGTGAATGTACGTGAGTTGGTGAGGGTGTGTGTGAGTGTACGTGAGTTGGTGAGGGTGTGTGTGAGTGTACGTGAGTTGGTGAGTGTGTGTGTGTGAGTGTATGCGGGTTTGTGAGTGTGTGTGCGTGAGTGTACGCGAGTTGATGAGGGTGTGTGTGTGGGTGTGTACGCGAGATTTTGAGGGTGTGTGTGAGTGTACGCGAGTTGGTGAGGGTGTGTGTGTGAGTGTACGCGAGTTGGTGAGGGTGTGTGTGAGTGCATGCGAGTTGATGAGGGTGTGTGTGTGAGTGTACGGGAGTTCGTGAGGGTGTATGTGTGAGTGTCCGTGAGTTGGTGAGGGTGTGTTTGAGTGGACGTAAGTAGGTGAGAGTCTGTGTGTGTGAGTGTACGTGAGTTGGTGAGGGCGTGTGTGTGAGTGTACATGATTTGGTGAGGGTGTGTGTGAGTGTACGCGAGTTGGTGAGGGTGTGTGTGAGGGTATATTCGAGTTGGTGAGTGTGTGTGTGAGTGTACGTGAGTTGGTGAGGGTGTGTGTGAGTGTACGTGAGTTGGTGAGTGTGTGTGTGTGAGTGTACGCGAGTTGGTGAGTGTGTGTGTGTGTGTGAGTGTATGTGAGTTGATGAGGGCGTGTGTGTGAGTGTACATGATTTGGTGAGGGAATGTGTGTGAGTGGACGTGAGTTGGTGAGGGTGTGTGTGAGTGTACGCGAGTTGGTGAGGGTGTGTGTGGGTGTCTACGCGAGTTGGAGAGGGTGTGTGTGAGTGTACGTGAGTTGGTGAGGGTGTGTGAGTGTCCGTGAGTTGGTGAGAGTGTGTGTGTGTGAGTGTACGTGAGTTGGTGAGGGTGTGTGTGAGTGGACGCGAGTTGGTGAGTGTGTGTGCGAGTGTACGTGAGTTGGTGAGGGTGTGTGTGTGTGAGTGTACGTGAGTTGGTGAGGGTGTGTGTGTGAGTGTACGGGAGTTGGTGAGGGTGTGTGTGTGTGAGTGTACGCGAGTTGGTGAGGGTGTGTGTGTGAGCCTAGGTGAGTTGGTGAGGGTGTGTGTGTGTCCGTGAGTGGGCGAGTGTGTCTTTGTGAGGGTACATGAGTTGGTGTGGGTGTGTGTGTGAGTGTAAGCGAGTTCGTGAGGGTGTGAGTGTGAGTGTATGCGAGTTGGTGAGGCAGTGTGTGTGAGTGTACGCGAGTTGGTGAGGGTGTGTGTGTGAGTGTACGTGAGTTGGTGAGGGTGTGTGAGTGTAAGCGAGTTGGTGAGGCTGTGTGTGTGAGTGTACGTGAGTTGGTGAGGGTGTGTGTGTGAGTGTACGTGAGTTGGTGAGGGTGTGCGTGTGAGTGTACGTGAGTTGGTGAGGGAGTGTGTGAGTGTACGTGAGTTTGTGAGGGAGTGTGTGTGTGTACGCGAGTTGGTGAGGGTGTGTGTGTGAGTGTACGTGAGTTGGTGAGGGTGTGTGTGTGAGTGTACGTGTGTTGGTGAGGGTGTGTGTGTGAGTGTCCATGAGTTGGTGAGGGCGTATTTGAGTGTACGTGAGTTGGTGATGGTGTGTGTGAGTGTATGTGAGTTGGTGAGTGTGTGTGTGAGTGTACGTGAGTTGGTGAGGGTGTGTGTGGGTCTGTACGCGAGATGTTGAGGGTGTGTGTGTGAGTGTACATGAATTGGTGAGGGTGTGTGTGAGTGTACGCGAGTTGGTGAGGGTGTGTGTGTGAGTGTACTTGAATTGGTGAGTGTGTGTGTGAGAGTGTACGTGAGTTGGTGAGGGTATGTGTGAGAGTGTACGTGAGTTGAAGAGGGTGTGTGTGTGAGTGTACGTGAGTTGGTGAGGGAATGCGTGTGAGTGTACGCGAGTTGGTGAGGGAATGTGTGTGAGCGTTACCGAGTTGGTGAGGGTGAGGTTGTGTGTGAGGGTACGTGAGTTGTTGTGGGTGTGTTTGTGTATTCGCCAGTTGGTGAGATTGCGTGTGTTTGTGTACGCAAGTTGGTGAGTGTGTGAGGGTACAAGAATTGATGAGTGTGTCTGTGTGAGTGTACGCGAGTTGGTGAGTGTGTGTGTGTGTGAGTGTACGTGAGTTGATGAGGGCGTGTGTGTGAGTGTACATGATTTGGGGAGGGTGTGTGTGAGGGTATATTCGAGTTGGTGAGGGCGTGTGTGAGTGTACGTGAGTTGGTGAGGGTGTGTGTGAGTGTACGTGAGTTGGTGAGTGTGTGTGTGTGAGTGTACGTGAGTTGGTGAGGGTGTGTGTGAATGTATGTGAGTTGGTGAGGGTGTGTGTGTGAGTGTACGTGAGTTGCTGAGAGTATGTGTGAGTGTACGCGAGTTGGTGAGTGTGTGTGTGTGTGTGTGTGAGTGTACGTGAGTTGATGAGGGCGTGTGTGTGAGTGTACATGATTTGGTGAGGGTGTGTGTGTGAGTGTACGTGAGTTGGTGAGGGTGTGTGTGTGAGTGTACGTGAGTTGGTGAGGGTGTGTGTGAGTGTACGCGAGTTGGTGAGGGTGTGTGTGAGTGTACGTGAGTTGGTGAGGGTGTGTGTGTGAGTGTACGTGAGTTGGTGAGGGTGTGTGTGAGTGTACGCGAGTTGGTGAGGGTGTGTGTGAGTGTAGGTGAGTTGGTGAGTGTGTGAGTGTGTGTTTGAGTGTACGTGAGTTGGTGAGTGTGTGTGTGTGAGTGTACGTGAGTTGATGAGGGCGTGTGTGTGAGTGTACGTGATTTGGTGAGGGTGTGTGTGAGTGTACGCGAGTTGGTGAGGGTGTGTGTAAGGGTATATGCGAGTTGGTGAGGGTGTGTGTGAGTGTACGTGAGTTGGTGAGGGTGTGTGTGAGTGTACGTGAGTTGGTGAGTGTGTGTGTGTGAGTGTACGCAGGTTTGTGAGTGTGTGTGCGTGAGTGTACGCGAGTTGATGAGGGTGTGTGTGTGGGTTTGTACGCGAGATGTTGAGGGTGTGTGTGAGTGTACGCGAGTTGGTGAGGGTGTGTGTGTGAGTGTACGCGAGTTGGTGAGGGTGTGTGTGAGTGCATGCGAGTTGATGAGGGTGTGTGTGTGAGTGTACGGGAGTTCGTGAGTGTGTGTGTGTGAGTGTCCGTGAGTTGGTGAGGGTGTGTTTGGTAATTCACTTTGGTAGGAATAACAGATGTGTTGAGTATAGGGCTAACGGGAGGACTTTGAATAGTGTGGAGGAGCAGAGGGATCTAGGTGTATGTGTGCATAGATCCCTGAAAGTTGGGAATCAAGTAGATAAGGTTGTTAAGAAGGCATATGGTGTCTTGGCGTTTATTGGTAGGGGGATTGAATTTAGGAGTCGTAGCGTTATGTTGCAACTGTACACAACTCTGGTGCGGCCGCACTTGGAGTACTGTGTGCAGTTCTGGTCCCCACATTACAGGAAGGATGTGGAGGCTTTGGAGAGGGTGCAGAGGAGGTTTACCAGGATGTTGCCTGGTATGGAGGGGAGATCCTATGAGGAGAGGCTGAGGGATTTGGGATTGTTTTCGCTGGAAAGGCGGCGGCTAAGAGGGGATCTTATTGAAACATATAAGATGATTAGAGGTTTAGATAGGGTGGATAGTGATAGCCTTTTTCCTCTGATGGAGAAATCCAGCACGAGGGGGCATGGCTTTAAATTGAGGGGGGGTAGTTATAGAACCGATGTCAGGGGTAGGTTCTTTACCCAGAGGGTGGTGAGGGATTGGAATGCCCTGCCAGCATCAGTAGTAAATGCGCCTAGTTTGGGGGCGTTTAAGAGATCCGTAGATAGGTTCATGGATGAAAAGAAATTGGTTTAGGTTGGAGGGTCACAGTTTTTTTTTTTTATTAACTGGTCGGTGCAACATCGTGGGCCGAAGGGCCTGTTCTGCGCTGTAATGTTCTATGTTCTATGTTCTATGTTTGAGTGGACGTAAGTTGGTGAGAGTCTGTGTGTGTGAGTGTACGTGAGTTGGTGAGGGCGTGTGTGTGAGTGTACATGATTTGGTGAGGGTGTGTGTGAGTGTGCGCGAGTTGGTGAGGGTGTGTGTGAGGGTATATTCGAGTTGGTGAGTGTGTGTGTGAGTGTACCTGAGTTGGTGAGGGTGTGTGTGAGTGTACGTGAGTTGGTGAGTGTGTGCGTGTGAGAGTACGCGAGTTGGTGAGTGTGTGTGTGTGTGTGAGTGTACGTGAGTTGATGAGGGCGTGTGTGTGAGTGTACATGATTTGGTGATTGTGTGTGTGAGTGGACGCGAGTTGGTGAGTGTGTGTGCGAGTGTACGTGAGTTGGTGAGGGTGTGTGTGTGTGAGTGTACGTGAGTTGGTGAGGGTGTGTGTGTGAGTGTACGGGAGTTGGTGAGGGTGTGTGTGTGTGAGTGTACTCGAGTTGGTGAGGGTGTGTGTGTGAGCCTAGGTGAGTTGGTGAGGGTGTGTGTGTGTCCGTGAGTGGGCGAGTGTGTCTTTGTGAGGGTACATGAGTTGGTGTGGGTGTGTGTGTGAGTGTAAGCGAGTTCGTGAGGGTGTGAGTGTGGGTGTATGCGAGTTGGTGAGGCTGTGTGCGTGAGTGTACGCGAGTTGGTGAGGGTGTGTGTGTGAGTGTACGTGAGTTGGTGAGGGTGTGTGAGTGTAAGCGAGTTGGTGAGGCTGTGTGTGTGAGTGTACGTGAGTTGGTGAGGGTGTGTGTGTGAGTGTACGTGAGTTGGTGAGGGTGTGCGTGTGAGTGTACGTGAGTTGGTGAGGGAGTGTGTGAGTGTACGTGAGTTGGTGAGGGAGTGTGTGTGTGTGTACGCGAGTTGGTGAGGGTGTGTGTGTGAGTGTACGTGAGTTGGTGAGGGTGTGTGTGTGAGTGTACGTGTGTTGGTGAGGGTGTGTGTGTGAATGTACATGAGTTGGTGAGGGCGTATTTGAGTGTACGTGAGTTGGTGATGGTGTGTGTGAGTGTATGTGAGTTGGTGAGGGTGTGTGTGGGTGTGTACGCGAGATGTTGAGGGTGTGTGAGTGTACATGAATTGGTGAGGGTGTGTGTGAGTGTACGAGAGTTGGTGAGGGTGTGTGTGTGAGTGTACATGAATTGGTGAGTGTGTGTGTGAGAGTGTACGTGAGTTGGTGAGTGTGTGTGTGAGAGTGTACGTGAGTTGGTGAGGGTATGTGTGAGAGTGTACGTGAGTTGGAGAGGGTGTGTGTGTGAATGTACATGAGTTGGTGAGGGCGTATTTGAGTGTATGTGAGTTGGCGAGTGCGTGTGTGAGTGTACGTGAGTTGGTGAGGGTGTGTGTGGGTGTGTACGCGAGATGTTGAGGGTGTGTGAGTGTACATGAATTGGTGAGGGTGTGTGTGAGTGTACGAGAGTTGGTGAGGGTGTGTGTGTGAGTGTACATGAATTGGTGAGTGTGTGTGTGAGAGTGTACGTGAGTTGGTGAGGGTATGTGTGAGAGTGTACGTGAGTTGGAGAGGGTGTGTGTGAGAGTACGTGAGTTGGTGAGGGGATGTGAGTGTACGTGAGTCGGTGAGGGTGTGTGTGAGTGTACGCAAGTTGGTGAGGGTGTGTGTGTGAGTGTACGTGAGTTGGTGAGGGAATGCGTGTGAGTGTACGCGAGTTGGTGAGGGAATGTGTGTGAGCGTTACCGAGTTGGTGAGGGTGTGTGTGTGCGTGTGTGAGTGTATGCGAGTTGGTGAGGGTGTGTGTGAGGGTACGTGAGTTGTTGTGGGTGTGTTTGTGTATTCGCCAGTTGGTGAGGGTGCGTGCGTTTGTGTACGCAAGTTGGTGAGTGTGTGAGGGGACAAGAATTGATGAGTGTGTCTGTGTGAGTGTACGCGAGTTGGTGAGTGTGTGTGTGTGTGAGTGTACGTGAGTTGATGAGGGCGTGTGTGTGAGTGTACATGATTTGGTGAGGGTGTGTGTGAGGGTATATTCGAGTTGGTGAGGGCGTGTGTGAGTGTACGTGAGTTGGTGAGGGTGTGTGTGAGTGTACGTGAGTTGGTGAGTGTGTGTGTGTGAGTGTACGTGAGTTGGTGAGGGTGTGTGTGAATGTACGTGAGTTGGTGAGGGTGTGTGTGTGAGTGTACGTGAGTTGGTGAGGGTATGTGTGAGTGTACGCGAGTTGGTGAGTGTGCGTGTGTGTGTGTGTGAGTGTACGTGAGTTGATGAGGGCGTGTGTGTGAGTGTACATGATTTGGTGAGGGTGTGTGTGTGAGTGTACGTGAGTTGGTGAGGGTGTGTGTGAGTGTACATGAGTTGGTGAGGGTGTGTGTGAAGGTATGCGAGTTGGTGAGGGAATGTGTGTGAGTGGACGTGAGTTGGTGAGGGTGTGTGTGTGTGTGAGTGTACGTGAGTTGGTGAGGGTGTGTGTGAGTGTACGTGAGTTGGTGAGGGTGTGTGTGTGAGTGTACGTGAGTTGGTGAGGGTGTGTGTGAGTGTACGCGAGTTGGTGATGGTGTGTGTGAGTATCGGTGAGTTGGTGAGTGTGTGTGTGAGTGTACGTGAGTTGATGAGGGCGTGTGTGTGAGTGTACGTGATTTGGTGAGGGTGTGTGTGAGTGTACGCGAGTTGGTGAGGGTGTGTGTAAGGGTATATGCGAGTTGGTGAGGGCGTGTGTGAGTGTACGTGAGTTGGTGAGGGTGTGTGTGCGAATGTACGTGAGTTGGTGAGGGTGTGTGTGAGTGTACGTGAGCTGGTGAGGGTGTGTGTGAGTGTACGTGAGTTGGTGAGTGTGTGTGTGTGAGTGTACGCGGGTTTGTGAGTGTGTGTGCGTGAGTGTACGCGAGTTGATGAGGGTGTGTGTGTGGGTGTGTACGCGAGATGTTGAGGGTGTGTGTGAGTGTACGCGAGTTGGTGAGGGTGTGTGTGTGAGTGTACGCGAGTTGGTGAGGGTGTGTGTGAGTGCATGCGAGTAGATGAGGGTGTGTGTGTGTGAGTGTACGGGAGTTCGTGAGGGTGTGTGTGTGAGTGCCCGTGAGTTGGTGAGGGTGTGTTTGAGTGGACGTAAGTTGGTGAGAGTCTGTGTGTGTGAGTGTACGTGAGTTGGTGAGGGCGTGTGTGTGAGTGTACATGATTTGGTGAGGGTGTGTGTGAGTGTACGCGAGTTGGTGAGGGTGTATGTGAGGGTATATTCGAGTTGGTGAGTGTGTGTGTGAGTGTACGTGAGTTGGTGAGGGTGTGTGTGAGTGTACGTGAGTTGGTGAGTGTGTGTGTGTGAGAGTACGCGAGTTGGTGAGTGTGTGTGTGTGTGTGAGTGTACGTGAGTTGATGAGGGCGTGTGTGTGAGTGTACATGATTTGGTGAGGGAATGTGTGTGAGTGGACGTGAGTTGGTGAGGGTGTGTGTGAGTGTACGCGAGTTGGTGAGGGTGTGTGTGGGTGTGTACGCGAGTTGGAGAGGGTGTGTGTGAGTGTACGTGAGTTGGTGAGGGTGTGTGAGTGTACGTGAGTTGGTAAGAGTGTGTGTGTGTGAGTGTACGTGAGTTGGTGAGGGTGTGTGTGAGTGGACGCGAGTTGGTGAGTGTGTGTGCGAGTGTACGTGAGTTGGTGAGGGTGTGTGTGTGTGAGTGTACGTGAGTTGGTGAGGGTGTGTGTGTGAGTGTACGGGAGTTGGTGAGGGTGTGTGTGTGTGAGTGTACGCGAGTTGGTGAGGGTGTGTGTGTGAGCCTAGGTGAGTTGGTGAGGGTGTGTGTGTGTCCGTGAGTGGGCGAGTGTGTCTTTGTGAGGGTACAGGAGTTGGTGTGGGTGTGTGTGTGAGTGTAAGCGAGTTCGTGAGGGTGTGAGTGTGAGTGTATGCGAGTTGGTGAGGCTGTGTGTGTGAGTGTACGCGAGTTGGTGAGGGTGTGTGTGTGAGTGTACGTGAGTTGGTGAGGGTGTGTGAGTGTAAGCGAGTTGGTGAGGCTGTGTGTGTGAGTGTACGTGAGTTGGTGAGGGTGTGTGTGTGAGTGTACGTGAGTTGGTGAGGGTGTGCGTGTGAGTGTACGTGAGTTGGTGAGGGAGTGTGTGAGTGTACGTGAGTTGGTGAGGGTGTGTGTGAGGGTATGCGAGTTGGTGAGGGAATGTGTGTGAGTGGACGTGAGTTGGTGAGGGTGTGTGTCTGTGTGTACGTGAGTTGGTGAGGGTGTGTGTATGTGAGTGTACATGATTTGGTGAGGGTGTGTGTGAGTGTACGTGAGTTGTTGTGGGTGTTTTTGTTTATTCGCCAGTTGGTGAGGGTGTGTGTGAGAGTGTACGCAAGTTGGCGAGTGTGTGAGGGTACGTGAATTGATGAGTGTGCGTGCGTGAGTGTACGTGAGTTGGTGAGGGTGTGTGTGTGTGAGTGTACACGAGTTGGTGAGGGTGTGTCAGTGAGTGTACGCGAGTTGGTGAGGGTGTTTTTGTGTGAGTATACGCGAGTTGGTGAGGGTGTTTGTGTGAGTGTACGTGCGTTGGCGAGGGTGTGTTTGAGTGTACGTTAGTTGGTGAGGGTGTGTGTGTGTGAGTGTACGCGAGTTGGTGAGGGTGTGTGTGTGAGCCTAGGTGAGTTGGTGAGGGTCTGTGTGTGTCCGCGAGTTGGCGAGTGTGTCTTTGTGAGGGTACATGAATTGGTGTGGGTGTGTGTGTGAGTGTAAGTGAGTTCGTGAGGGTGTGAGTGTGAGTGTATACGAGTTGGTGAGGCTGTGTGTGTGAGTGTACGCGAGTTGGTGAGGCTGTGTGTGAGTGTACGTGAGTTGGTGAGGGTGTGTGTGAGTGTACGTGAGTTGGTGAGGGTGTGTGTGAGTGTACGTGAGTTGGTGAGGGTGTGTGTGAGTGTACGTGAGTTGGTGAGGGTGTGTGTGTGTACGTGAGTTGGTGAGAGCATATTTGAGTGTACGTGAGTTGGTGATGGTGTGTGTGAGTGTATGTGAGTTGGTGAGGGGGTGTGCGTGAGTGTACGTGAGTTGGTGAGGGTGTGTGTGTGAGTCTACGTGAGTTGGTGAGGGTGTGTGTGGGTGTGTACGCGAGATGTTGAGGGTGTGTGTGAGTGTACGCGAGTTGGTGAGGGTGTGTGTCTGTGTACATGAATTGGTGAGAGTGTGTGTGAGTGTACGCAAGTTGGTGAGGGTGTGTGTGTGAGGATACGTGAGTTGGTGACGGTGTGTGTGAGTGTACGCGAGTTGGTGAGGGTGTATGAGAGTGTACATGAGTTGGTGATGGTGTGTGTGAGAGTGTACGTGAGTTGGTGAGGGTATGTGTGAGAGTGTACGTGAGTTGGAGAGGGGATGTGAGTGTATGTGAGTCGGTGAGGGTGTGTGTGTGAGTGTACGCGAGTTGGTGAGTGTGTGTGAGTGTACGTGAGTTGATGAGGGCGTGTGTGTGAGTGTACATGATTTGGTGAGGGTGTGTGTGAGTGTACGCGAGTTGGTGAGGGTGTGCGTGAGGGTATATTCGAGTTGGTGAGGGCCTGTGTGAGTGTACGTGAGTTGGTGAGGGGGTGTGTCTGAATGTACGTGAGTTGCTGAGGGTGTGTGTGAGTGTACGCGAGTTTGTGAGTGTGTGTGCGTGAGTGTACGTGAGTTGGTGAGGGTGTGTGTGGGTGTGTACGCGAGATGTTGAGGGTGTGTGTGAGTGTACATGAATTGGTGAGGGTGTGTGTGTGTGTACGTGAGTTGGTGAGGGTGTGTGTGTGAGTGTACATGAGTTGGTGAGAGTGTGTGTGTGAGTGTACGTGAGTTGGTGAGGGTGTGTGTGAGTGTACGCGAGTTGGTGAGGGAATGTGTGTGAGTGGACGTGAGTTGGTGCGGGAATTTGTGTGAGTGTACGTGAGTTGGGGAGGGTGTGTGTGTGAGAGTACGTGAGTTGGTGAGTGTGTGTGTGTGAGTGTACGTGAGTTGGTGAGGGTGTGTGTGAGTGTACGTGAGTTGGTGAGAGTGTGTGTGTGAGTGTACGCAAGTTGGTGAGTGTGTGTGTGTGAGTGTACGTTAGTTGGTGAGGGTGTGTGTGTGAGTGTACCTGAGTTGGTGAGGGTGTGTGTGTGAGTGTACGTGAGTTGGTGAGGGTGTGTGTGTGAGTGTATGTGAGTTGGTGAGGGTGTGTGTGTGAGTGTGCGTGAGTTGGTGAGGGTGTGTGTGTGAGAGTACGTGAGTTGGTGAGGGTGTGTTTGTGAGTGCACGTGAGTTGATGAGGGTGTGTTTGAGTGTATGTAAGTTGGTGAGGGTGTGTGTGTGAGTGTACGTGAGTTGGTGAGGGTGTGTGTGTGAGTGTACATGAGTTGGTGAGGGTGTGTGTGTGAGTGTACGTGAGTTGGTGAGGGTGTGTGTGTGTCCGTGAGTTGGTGAGAGCATATTTGAGTGTACGTGAGTTGGTGATGGTGTGTGTGAGTGTATGTGAGTTGGTGAGGGGGTGTGCGTGAGTGTACGTGAGTTGGTGAGGGTGTGTGTGTGAGTCTACGTGAGTTGGTGAGGGTGTGTGTGGGTGTGTACGCGAGATGTTGAGGGTGTGTGTGAGTGTACGCGAGTTGGTGAGGGTGTGTGTGTGTGTACATGAATTGGTGAGAGTGTGTGTGAGTGTACGCAAGTTGGTGAGGGTGTGTGTGTGAGGATACGTGAGTTGGTGACGGTGTGTGTGAGTGTACGCGAGTTGGTGAGGGTGTATGAGAGTGTACATGAGTTGGTGATGGTGTGTGTGAGAGTGTACGTGAGTTGGTGAGGGTATGTGTGAGAGTGTACGTGAGTTGGAGAGGGGATGTGAGTGTACGTGAGTCGGTGAGGGTGTGTGTGTGAGTGTACGCGAGTTGGTGAGTGTGTGTGAGTGTACGTGAGTTGATGAGGGCGTGTGTGTGTGTGTACATGATTTGGTGAGGGGGTGTGTGAGTGTACGCGAGTTGGTGAGGGTGTGCGTGAGGGTATATTCGAGTTGGTGAGGGTCTGTGTGAGTGTACGTGAGTTGGTGAGGTGGTGTGTCTGAATGTACGTGAGTTGCTGAGGGTGTGTGTGAGTGTACGCGAGTTTGTGAGAGTGTGTGCGTGAGTGTACGTGAGTTGGTGAGGGTGTGTGTGGGTGTGTACGCGAGATGTTGAGGGTGTGTGTGAGTGTACATGAATTGGTGAGGGTGTGTGTGTGTGTACGTGAGTTGGTGAGGGTGTGTGTGTGAGTGTACATGAGTTGGTGAGGGTGTGTGTGTGAGTGTACGTGAGTTGGTGAGGGTGTGTGTGAGTGTACGCGAGTTGGTGAGGGAATGTGTGTGAGTGGATGTGAGTTGGTGAGGGAATTTGTGTGAGTGTACGTGAGTTGGGGAGGGTGTGTGTGTGAGAGTACGTGAGTTGGTGAGTGTGTGTGTGTGAGTGTACGTGAGTTGGTGAGGGTGTGTGTGAGTGTACGTGAGTTGGTGAGAGTGTGTGTGTGAGTGTACGCGAGTTGGTGAGTGTGTGTGTGTGAGTGTACGTTAGTTGGTGCGGGTGTGTGTGTGAGTGTACCTGAGTTGGTGAGGGTGTGTGTGTGAGTGTACGTGAGTTGGTGAGGGTGTGTGTGTGAGTGTGCGTGAGTTGGTGAGGGTGTGTGTGTGAGAGTACGTGAGTTGGTGAGGGTGTGTTTGTGAGTGTACGTGAGTTGATGAGGGTGTGTTTGAGTGTATGTAAGTTGGTGAGGGTGTTTGTGTGAGTGTACGTGAGTTGGTGAGGGTGTGTGTGTGAGTGTACATGAGTTGGTGAGGGTGTGTGTGTGAGTGTACGTGAGTTGGTGAGGGTGTGTGTGTGAGTGTATGTGAGTTGGTGAGGGTGTGTGTGTGAGTGTGCGTGAGTTGGTGAGGGTGTGTGTGTGCGTGTACGTGAGTTGGTGAGGGTGTGTGTGAGTGTACGTGAGTTGGTGAGGGTGAGTGTGTGTGTACGTGAGTTGGTGAGGGTGTGTGTGAGAGTACGTGAGTTGGTGAGTGTGTGTGTGTGAGTGTACGTAAGTTGGTGAGAGTGCGTGTGTGAGTGTACGTGAGTTGGTGAGGGTGTGTGTGAGTGTACGTGAGTTGGTGAGGGCGTGTGTGAGTGTACGTGAGTTGGTGAGGGTGTGTGAGTGTAAGCGAGTTGGTGAGGCTGTGTGTGTGAGTGTACGTGAGTTGGTGAGGGTGTGTGTGTGAGTGTACGTGAGTTGGTGAGGGTGTGCGTGTGAGTGAACATGAGTTGGTGAGGGAGTGTGTGAGTGTACGTGAGTTGGTGAGGGAGTGTGTGTGTGTGTACGCGAGTTGGTGAGGGTGTGTGTGTGAGTGTACGTGAGTTGGTGAGGGTGTGTGTGAGAGTACGTGAGTTGGTGAGTGTGAGTGTACGTAAGTTGGTGAGAGTGCGTGTGTGAGTGTACGTGAGTTGGTGAGGGTGTGTGTGAGTGTACGTGAGTTGGTGAGGGCGTGTGTGAGTGTACGTGAGTTGGTGAGGGTGTGTGAGTGTAAGCGAGTTGGTGAGGCTGTGTGTGTGAGTGTACGTGAGTTGGTGAGGGTGTGTGTGTGAGTGTACGTGAGTTGGTGAGGGTGTGCGTGTGAGTGAACATGAGTTGGTGAGGGAGTGTGTGAGTGTACGTGAGTTGGTGAGGGAGTGTGTGTGTGTGTACGCGAGTTGGTGAGGGTGTGTGTGTGAGTGTACGTGAGTTGGTGAGGCTGTGTGTGTGAGTGTACGTGTGTTGGTGAGGGTGTGTGTGTGAGTGTACATGAGTTGGTGAGGGCGTATTTGAGTGTACGTGAGTTGGTGATGGTGTGTGTGAGTGTATGTGAGTTGGTGAGTGTGTGTGTGAGTGTACGTGAGTTGGTGAGGGTGTGTGTGGGTGTGTACGCGAGATGTTGAGGGTGTGTGTGTGAGTGTACATGAATTGGTGAGGGTGTGTGTGAGTGTACGCGAGATGGTGAGGGTGTGTGTGTGAGTGTACATGAATTGGTGAGTGTGTGTGTGAGAGTGTACGTGAGTTGGTGAGGGTATGTGTGAGAGTGTACGTGAGTTGGAGAGGGTGTGTGTGAGAGTACGTGAGTTGGTGAGGGGATGTGAGTGTACGTGAGTCGGTGAGGGTGTGTGTGAGTGTACGCAAGTTGGTGAGGGTGTGTGTGTGAGTGTACGTGAGTTGGTGAGGGAATGCGTGTGAGTGTACGCGAGTTGGTGAGGGAATGTGTGTGAGCGTTACCGAGTTGGTGAGGGTGAGGGTGTGTGTGTGCGTGTGTGAGTGTACGCGAGTTGGTGAGGGTGTGTGTGAGGGTACGTGAGTTGTTGTGGGTGTGTTTGTTTATTCGCCAGTTGGTGAGGGTGCGTGTGTTTGTGTACGCAAGTTGGTGATTGTGTGAGGGTACAAGAATTGATGAGTGTGTCTGTGTGAGTGTACACGAGTTGGTGAGTGTGTGTGTGTGTGTGAGTGTACGTGAGTTGATGAGGGCGTGTGTGTGAGTGTACATGATTTGGTGAGGGTGTGTGTGAGTGTACGCGAGTTGGTGAGGGTGTGTGTGAGGGTATATTCGAGTTGGTGAGGGCGTGTGTGAGTGTACGTGAGTTGGTGAGGGTGTGTGTGTGAATGTACGTGAGTTGGTGAGGGTGTGTGTGAGTGTACGTGAGTTGGTGAGTGTGTGTGTGTGAGTGTACGCGAGTTGGTGAGGGTGTGTGTGGGTGTGTACGCGAGATGTTGAGTGTGTGTGTGAGTGTACATGAATTGGTGAGGGTGTGTGTGTACGTGAGTTGGTGAGGTTGTGTGTGAGTGTAAGTGAGTTGGTGAGGGTGTGTGTGTGAGTGTACGTGAGTTGGTGAGGGTGTGTGTGAAGCTATGCGAGTTGGTGAGGGAATGTGTGTGAGTGGACGTGAATTGGTGAGGGTGTGTGTGAGTGTACCCTTAGTTGGTGAGGGTGTGTGTGTGAGTGTACGCGGGTTGGTGAGGGTGTGTGTGTGAGACTTGGTGAGTTGGTGAGGGTGTGTGTGTGTCCGTGAGTTGGCGAGTGTGTCTTTGTGAGTGTACATGAACTGGATTGGGTGTGTGTGTGAGTGTAAGCGCGTTCGTGAGGGTGTGTGTGTGAGTGTACGCGAGTTGGTGAGGGTGTGTGTGTGAGTGTACGTGAGTTGGTGAGGGTGTGTGTGAGTGTACGTGAGTTGGTGAGGGCGTGAGTGTGAGTGTACATGATTTGGTGAGGGTGTGTGTGAGTGTACGTGAGTTGGTGTGGGTGTGTGTAAGGGTATCTGCGAGTTGGTGAGGGCGTGTGTGAGTGTACGTGAGTTGGTGAGGGTGTGTGTGTGAATGTACGTGAGTTGGTGAGGGTGTGTGTGAGTGTACGTGAGTTGGTGAGGGTGTGTGTGAGTGTACGCGAGTTTGTGAGTGTGTGTGCGTGAGTGTACATGAGTTGGTGAGGGTGTGTGTGGGTGTGTACGCGAGATGTTGAGGGTGTGTGTGAGTGTACATGAATTGGTGTGGGTGTGTGTGTGTGTGTACGTGAGTTGGTGAGGGTGTGTGTAAGTGTACGTGAGTTGGTGAGGGTGTGTGTGTGAGTGTACGTGAGTTGGTGAGGGTGTGTGTGAGGGTATGCGAGTTGGTGAGCGAATGTGTGTGAGTGGACGTGAGTTGGTGAGGGTGTGTGTCTGTGTGTACGTGAGTTGGTGAGGGTGTGTGTATGTGAGTGTACATGATTTGGTGAGGGTGTGTGTGAGTGTACGTGAGTTGTTGTGGGTGTTTTTGTATACTCGCCAGTTGGTGAGGGTGTGTGTGAGAGTGTACGCAAGTTGGCGAGTGTGTGAGGGTACGTGAATTGATGAGTGTGCGTGCGTGAGTGTACGTGAGTTGGTGAGGGTGTGTGTGTGTGAGTGTACACGAGTTGGTGAGGGTGTGTCAGTGAGTGTACGCGAGTTGGTGAGGGTGTTTTTGTGTGAGTGTACGTGAGTTGGTGAGGGTGTGTGTGAGAGTACGTGAGTTGGTGAGTGTGTGTGTATGAGTGTACGTGAGTTGATGAGGGTGTGTTTGAGTGTATGTAAGTTGGTGAGGGTGTGTGTGCGTGTACGTGAGTTGGTGAGGGTGTGTGTGAGTGTACGTGAGTTGGTGAGGGTGAGTGTGTGTGTACGTGAGTTGGTGAGGGTGTGTGTGAGAGTACGTGAGTTGGTGAGTGTGTGTGTGTGAGTGTACGTAAGTTGGTGAGAGTGCGTGTGTGAGTGTACGTGAGTTGGTGAGGGTGTGTGTGAGTGTACGTGAGTTGGTGAGGGCGTGTGTGAGTGTACGTGAGTTGGTGAGGGTGTGTGAGTGTAAGCGAGTTGGTGAGGCTGTGTGTGTGAGTGTACGTGAGTTGGTGAGGGTGTGTGTGTGAGTGTACGTGAGTTGGTGAGGGTGTGCGTGTGAGTGAACATGAGTTGGTGAGGGAGTGTGTGAGTGTACGTGAGTTGGTGAGGGAGTGTGTGTGTGTGTACGCGAGTTGGTGAGGGTGTGTGTGTGAGTGTACGTGAGTTGGTGAGGGTGTGTGTGAGAGTACGTGAGTTGGTGAGTGTGTGTGTGAGTGTACGTGAGTTGGTGAGGGCGTGTGTGAGTGTACGTGAGTTGGTGAGGGTGTGTGAGTGTAAGCGAGTTGGTGAGGCTGTGTGTGTGAGTGTACGTGAGTTGGTGAGGGTGTGTGTGTGAGTGTACGTGAGTTGGTGAGGGTGTGCGTGTGAGTGAACATGAGTTGGTGAGGGAGTGTGTGAGTGTACGTGAGTTGGTGAGGGAGTGTGTGTGTGTGTACGCGAGTTGGTGAGGGTGTTTGTGTGAGTGTACGTGAGTTGGTGAGGGTGTGTGTGTGAGTGTACGTGTGTTGGTGAGGGTGTGTGTGTGAGTGTACATGAGTTGGTGAGGGCGTATTTGAGTGTACGTGAGTTGGTGATGGTGTGTGTGAGTGTATGTGAGTTGGTGAGTGTGTGTGTGAGTGTACGTGAGTTGGTGAGGGTGTGTGTGGGTGTGTACGCGAGATGTTGAGGGTGTGTGTGTGAGTGTACATGAATTGGTGAGGGTGTGTGTGAGTGTACGCGAGATGGTGAGGGTGTGTGTGTGAGTGTACATGAATTGGTGAGTGTGTGTGTGAGAGTGTACGTGAGTTGGTGAGGGTATGTGTGAGAGTGTACGTGTGTTGGAGAGGGTGTGTGTGAGAGTACGTGAGTTGGTGAGGGGATGTGAGTGTACGTGAGTCGGTGAGGGTGTGTGTGAGTGTACGCAAGTTGGTGAGGGTGTGTGTGTGAGTGTACGTGAGTTGGTGAGGGAATGCGTGTGAGTGTACGCGAGTTGGTGAGGGAATGTGTGTGAGCGTTACCGAGTTGGTGAGGGTGAGGGTGTGTGTGTGCGTGTGTGAGTGTACGCGAGTTGGTGAGGGTGTGTGTGAGGGTACGTGAGTTGTTGTGGGTGTGTTTGTGTATTCGCCAGTTGGTGAGGGTGCGTGTGTTTGTGTACGCAAGTTGGTGAGTGTGTGAGGGTACAAGAATTGATGAGTGTGTCTGTGTGAGTGTACACGAGTTGGTGAGTGTGTGTGTGTGTGTGAGTGTACGTGAGTTGATGAGGGCGTGTGTGTGAGTGTACATGATTTGGTGAGGGTGTGTGTGAGTGTACGCGAGTTGGTGAGGGTGTGTGTGAGGGTATATTCGAGTTGGTGAGGGCGTGTGTGAGTGTACGTGAGTTGGTGAGGGTGTGTGTGTGAATGTACGTGAGTTGGTGAGGGTGTGTGTGAGTGTACGTGAGTTGGTGAGTGTGTGTGTGTGAGTGTACGCGAGTTGGTGAGGGTGTGTGTGGGTGTGTACGCGAGATGTTGAGTGTGTGTGTGAGTGTACATGAATTGGTGAGGGTGTGTGTGTACGTGAGTTGGTGAGGTTGTGTGTGAGTGTAAGTGAGTTGGTGAGGGTGTGTGTGTGAGTGTACGTGAGTTGGTGAGGGTGTGTGTGAAGCTATGCGAGTTGGTGAGGGAATGTGTGTGAGTGGACGTGAATTGGTGAGGGTGTGTGTGAGAGTACCCTTAGTTGGTGAGGGTGTGTGTGTGAGTGTACGCGGGTTGGTGAGGGTGTGTGTGTGAGACTTGGTGAGTTGGTGAGGGTGTGTGTGTGTCCGTGAGTTGGCGAGTGTGTCTTTGTGAGTGTACATGAACTGGATTGGGTGTGTGTGTGAGTGTAAGCGCGTTCGTGAGGGTGTGTGTGTGAGTGTACGCGAGTTGGTGAGGGTGTGTGTGTGAGTGTACGCGAGTTGGTGAGGGTGTGTGTGAGTGTAGGTGAGTTGGTGAGTGTGTATGGGAGTGTACGTGAGTTGGTGAGGGTGTGTGTGAGTGTACGTGAGTTGATGAGGGCGTGAGTGTGAGTGTACATGATTTGGTGAGGGTGTGTGTGAGTGTACGTGAGTTGGTGTGGGTGTGTGTAAGGGTATCTGCGAGTTGGTGAGGGCGTGTGTGAGTGTACGTGAGTTGGTGAGGGTGTGTGTGTGAATGTACGTGAGTTGGTGAGGGTGTGTGTGAGTGTACGTGAGTTGGTGAGGGTGTGTGTGAGTGTACGCGAGTTTGTGAGTGTGTGTGCGTGAGTGTACATGAGTTGGTGAGGGTGTGTGTGGGTGTGTACGCGAGATGTTGAGGGTGTGTGTGAGTGTACATGAATTGGTGTGGGTGTGTGTGTGTGTGTACGTGAGTTGGTGAGGGTGTGTGTAAGTGTACGTGAGTTGGTGAGGGTGTGTGTGTGAGTGTACGTGAGTTGGTGAGGGTGTGTGTGAGGGTATGCGAGTTGGTGAGCGAATGTGTGTGAGTGGACGTGAGTTGGTGAGGGTGTGTGTCTGTGTGTACGTGAGTTGGTGAGGGTGTGTGTATGTGAGTGTACATGATTTGGTGAGGGTGTGTGTGAGTGTACGTGAGTTGTTGTGGGTGTTTTTGTATACTCGCCAGTTGGTGAGGGTGTGTGTAAGTGTACGCAAGTTGGCGAGTGTGTGAGGGTACGTGAATTGATGAGTGTGCGTGCGTGAGTGTACGTGAGTTGGTGAGGGTGTGTGTGTGTGAGTGTACACGAGTTGGTGAGGGTGTGTCAGTGAGTGTACGCGAGTTGGTGAGGGTGTTTTTGTGTGAGTATACGCGAGTTGGTGAGGGTGTTTGTGTGAGTGTACGTGCGTTGGCGAGGGTGTGTTTGAGTGTACGTTAGTTGGTGAGGGTGTGTGTGTGTGAGTGTACGCGAGTTGGTGAGGGTGTGTGTGTGAGCCTAGGTGAGTTGGTGAGGGTCTGTGTGTGTCCGTGAGTTGGCGAGTGTGTCTTTGTGAGGGTACATGAATTGGTGTGGGTGTGTGTGTGAGTGTAAGTGAGTTCGTGAGGGTGTGAGTGTGAGTGTATACGAGTTGGTGAGGCTGTGTGTGTGAGTGTACGCGAGTTGGTGAGGCTGTGTGTGAGTGTACGTGAGTTGGTGAGGGTGTGTGTGAGTGTACGTGAGTTGGTGAGGGTGTGTGTGAGTGTACGTGAGTTGGTGAGGGTGTGTGTGAGTGTACGTGAGTTGGTGAGGGTGTGTGTGTGTACGTGAGTTGGTGAGAGCATATTTGAGTGTACGTGAGTTGGTGATGGTGTGTGTGAGTGTATGTGAGTTGGTGAGGGGGTGTGCGTGAGTGTACGTGAGTTGGTGAGGGTGTGTGTGTGAGTCTACGTGAGTTGGTGAGGGTGTGTGTGGGTGTGTACGCGAGATGTTGAGGGTGTGTGTGAGTGTACGCGAGTTGGTGACGGTGTGTGTGTGTGTACATGAATTGGTGAGAGTGTGTGTGAGTGTACGCAAGTTGGTGAGGGTGTGTGTGTGAGGATACGTGAGTTGGTGACGGTGTGTGTGAGTGTACGCGAGTTGGTGAGGGTGTGTGAGAGTGTACATGAGTTGGTGAGGGTGTGTGTGAGAGTGTACGTGAGTTGGTGAGGGTATGTGTGGGAGTGTACGTGAGTTGGAGAGGGGATGTGAGTGTACGTGAGTCGGTGAGGGTGTGTGTGAGTGTACGCAAGTTGGTGAGGGTGTGTGTGTGAGTGTACGCAAGTTGGTGAGGGAATGCGTGTGAGTGTACGCGGGTTGGTGAGGGAATGTGTGTGAGCGTTACCGAGTTGGTGAGGGTGAGGGTGTGTGTGTGCGTGTGTGAGTGTACGCGAGTTGGTGAGGGTGTGTGTGAGGGTACGTGAGTTGTTGTGGGTGTGTTTGGGAATTCGCCATTTGGTGAGGGTGTGTGTGCGTGTGTACGCAAGTTGGTGAGTGTGTGAGGGTACAAGAATTGGTGAGTGTGTCTGTGTGAGTGTACGTGAGTTGGTGAGTGTGTGTGTGTGAGTGTACGTGAGTTGTTGTGGGTGTTTTTGTATAATCGCCAGTTGGTGAGGGTGTGTGTGAGAGTGTACGCAAATTGGCGAGTGTGTGAGGGTACGTGAATTGATGAGTGTGCGTCCGTGAGTGTACGTGAGTTGGTGAGGGGGTGTGTGTGTGAATGTACACGAGTTGGTGAGGGTGTGTCAGTGAGTGTACGCGAGTTGATGAGGGTGTTTTTGTGTGAGTTTACGCGAGTTGGTGAGGGTGTTTGTGTGAGTGTACGTGCGTTGGCGAGGGTGTGTTTGAGTGTACGTTAGTTGGTGAGGGTGTGTGTGTGTGAGTGTACGCGAGTTGGTGAGGGTGTGTGTGTGAGCCTAGGTGAGTTGGTGAGGGTCTGTGTGTGTCCGTGAGTTGGCGAGTGTGTCTTTGTGAGGGTACATGAATTGGTGTGGGTGTGTGTGTGAGTGTAAGTGAGTTCGTGAGGGTGTGAGTGTGAGTGTATACGAGTTGGTGAGGCTGTGTGTGTGAGTGCACGCGAGTTGGTCAGGCTGTGTGTGAGTGTACGTGAGTTGGTGAGGGTGTGTGTGAGTGTACGTGAGTTGGTGAGGGTGTGTGTGAGTGTACGTGAGTTGGTGAGGGTGTGTGTGAGTGTACGTGAGTTGGTGAGGGTGTGTGTGTGTACGTGAGTTGGTGAGAGCATATTTGAGTGTACGTGAGTTGGTGATGGTGTGTGTGAGTGTATGTGAGTTGGTGAGGGGGTGTGCGTGAGTGTACGTGAGTTGGTGAGGGTGTGTGTGTGAGTCTACGTGAGTTGGTGAGGGTGTGTGTGGGTGTGTACGCGAGATGTTGAGGGTGTGTGTGAGTGTATACGAGTTGGTGAGGCTGTGTGTGTGAGTGTACGCGAGTTGGTGAGGCTGTGTGTGAGTGTACGTGAGTTGGTGAGGGTGTGTGTGAGTGTACGTGAGTTGGTGAGGGTGTGTGTGAGTGTACGTGAGTTGGTGAGGGTGTGTGTGAGTGTACGTGAGTTGGTGAGGGTGTGTGTGTGTACGTGAGTTGGTGAGAGCATATTTGAGTGTACGTGAGTTGGTGATGGTGTGTGTGAGTGTATGTGAGTTGGTGAGGGGGTGTGCGTGAGTGTACGTGAGTTGGTGAGGGTGTGTGTGTGAGTCTACGTGAGTTGGTGAGGGTGTGTGTGGGTGTGTACGCGAGATGTTGAGGGTGTGTGTGAGTGTACGCGAGTTGGTGACGGTGTGTGTGTGTGTACATGAATTGGTGAGAGTGTGTGTGAGTGTACGCAAGTTGGTGAGGGTGTGTGTGTGAGGATACGTGAGTTGGTGACGGTGTGTGTGAGTGTACGCGAGTTGGTGAGGGTGTGTGAGAGTGTACATGAGTTGGTGAGGGTGTGTGTGAGAGTGTACGTGAGTTGGTGAGGGTATGTGTGGGAGTGTACGTGAGTTGGAGAGGGGATGTGAGTGTACGTGAGTCGGTGAGGGTGTGTGTGAGTGTACGCAAGTTGGTGAGGGTGTGTGTGTGAGTGTACGCAAGTTGGTGAGGGAATGCATGTGAGTGTACGCGGGTTGGTGAGGGAATGTGTGTGAGCGTTACCGAGTTGGTGAGGGTGAGGGTGTGTGTGTGCGTGTGTGAGTGTACGCGAGTTGGTGAGGGTGTGTGTGAGGGTACGTGAGTTGTTGTGGGTGTGTTTGGGAATTCGCCATTTGGTGAGGGTGTGTGTGCGTGTGTACGCAAGTTGGTGAGTGTGTGAGGGTACAAGAATTGATGAGTGTGTCTGTGTGAGTGTACGTGAGTTGGTGAGTGTGTGTGTGTGAGTGTACGTGAGTTGTTGTGGGTGTTTTTGTATATTCGCCAGTTGGTGAGGGTGTGTGTGAGAGTGTACGCAAGTTGGCGAGTGTGTGAGGGTACGTGAATTGATGAGTGTGCGTGCGTGAGTGTACGTGAGTTGGTGAGGGGGTGTGTGTGTGAATGTACACGAGTTGGTGAGGGTGTGTCAGTGAGTGTACGCGAGTTGGTGAGGGTGTTTTTGTGTGAGTTTACGCGAGTTGGTGAGGGTGTTTGTGTGAGTGTACGTGCGTTGGCGAGGGTGTGTTTGAGTGTACGTTAGTTGGTGAGGGTGTGTGTGTGTGAGTGTACGCGAGTTGGTGAGGGTGTGTGTGTGAGCCTAGGTGAGTTGGTGAGGGTCTGTGTGTGTCCGTGAGTTGGCGAGTGTGTCTTTGTGAGGGTACATGAATTGGTGTGGGTGTGTGTGTGAGTGTAAGTGAGTTCGTGAGGGTGTGAGTGTGAGTGTATACGAGTTGGTGAGGCTGTGTATGTGAGTGTACGCGAGTTGGTGAGGCTGTGTGTGAGTGTACGTGAGTTGGTGAGGGTGTGTGTGAGTGTACGTGAGTTGGTGAGGGTGTGTGTGAGTGTACGTGAGTTGGTGAGGGTGTGTGTGAGTGAACGTGAGTTGGTGAGGGTGTGTGTGTGTACGTGAGTTGGTGAGAGCATATTTGAGTGTACGTGAGTTGGTGATGGTGTGTGTGAGTGTATGTGAGTTGGTGAGGGGGTGTGCGTGAGTGTACGTGAGTTGGTGAGGGTGTGTGTGTGAGTCTACGTGAGTTGGTGAGGGTGTGTGTGGGTGTGTACGCGAGATGTTGAGGGTGTGTGTGAGTGTACGCGAGTTGGTGAGGGTGTGTGTGTGTGTACATGAATTGGTGAGAGTGTGTGTGAGTGTACGCAAGTTGGTGAGGGTGTGTGTGTGAGGATACGTGAGTTGGTGACGGTGTGTGTGAGTGTACGCGAGTTGGTGAGGGTGTGTGAGAGTGTACATGAGTTGGTGAGGGTGTGTGTGAGAGTGTACGTGAGTTGGTGAGGGTATGTGTGGGAGTGTACGTGAGTTGGAGAGGGGATGTGAGTGTACGTGAGTCGGTGAGGGTGTGTGTGAGTGTACGCAAGTTGGTGAGGGTGTGTGTGTGAGTGTAGGCAAGTTGGTGAGGGAATGCGTGTGAGTGTACGCGAGTTGGTGAGGGAATGTGTGTGAGCGTTACCGAGTTGGTGAGGGTGAGGGTGTGTGTGTGCGTGTGTGAGTGTACGCGAGTTGGTGAGGGTGTGTGTGAGGGTACGTGAGTGGTTGTGGGTGTGTTTGTGTATTCGCCATTTGGTGAGGGTGCGTGTGCGTGTGTACGCAAGTTGGTGAGTGTGTGAGGGTACAAGAATTGATGAGTGTGTCTGTGTGAGTGTACGTGAGTTGGTGAGTGTGTGTGTGTGAGTGTACGCGGGTTGGTGAGTGTGTGTGAGTGTACGTGAGTTGATGAGGGCGTGTGTGTGAGTGTACATGATTTGGTGAGGGTGTGTGTGAGTGTACGCGAGTTGGTGAGGGTGTGTGTGAGGGTATATTCGAGTTGGTGAGGGCCTGTGTGGGTGTACGTGAGTTGGTGAGGGGGTGTGTCTGAATGTACGTGAGTTGCTGAGGGTGTGTGTGAGTGTACGCGAGTTTGTGAGTGTGTGTGCGTGAGTGTACGTGAGTTGGTGAGGGTGTGTGTGGGTGTGTACGCGAGATGTTGAGGGTGTGTGTGAGTGTAGATGAATTGGTGAGGGTGTGTGTGAGTGTACGTGAGTTGGTGAGGGTGTGTGTGTGAGTGTACATGAGTTGGTGAGGGTGTGTGTGTGAGTGTACGTGAGTTGGTGAGGGTGTGTGTGAGTGTACGCGAGTTGATGAGGGAATGTGTGTGAGTGGACGTGAGTTGGTGAGGGAATGTGTGTGAGTGTACGTGAGTTGGTGAGGGTGGGTGTGTGAGAGTACGTGAGTTGGTGAGTGTGTGTGTGTGAGTGTACGTGAGTTGGTGAGGGTGTGTGTGAGTGTACTTGAGTTGGTGAGAGTGTGTGTGTGAGAGTACGCGAGTTGGTGAGTGTGTGTGTGTGAGTGTACGTTAGTTGGTGAGGGTGTGTGTGTGAGAGTACGTGAGTTGGTGAGGGTGTGTGTGTGAGTGTACGTGAGTTGGTGAGGGTGTGTGTGAGTGTACCTGAGTTGGTGAGGGTGTGTGTGTGAGTGTACGTGAGTTGGTGAGGGTGTGTGTGTGAGTGTATGTGAGTTGGTGAGGGTGTGTGTGTGAGTGTGCGTGAGTTGGTGAGGGTGTGTGTGTGAGAGTACGTGAGTTGGTGAGGGTGTGTTTGAGTGTATGTAAGTTGGTGAGAGTGTGTGTGTGAGAGTACGTGAGTTGGTGAGGGTGTGTGTGTGAGTGTATGCGAGTTGGTGAGGGTGTGTGTGTGTGTGAGTGTACGTGAGTTGATGAGGGTGTGTTTGAGTGTATGTAAGTTGGTGAGGGTGTGTGTGAGTGTACGTGAGTTGGTGAGGGTGTGTGTGTGTGTACGTGAGTTGTTGAGGGTGTGTGTGAGAGTACGTGAGTTGGTGAGTGTGTGTGTGTGAGTGTATGTAAGTTGGTGAGAGTGCGTGTGTGAGTGTACGTGAGTTGGTGAGGGTGTGTGTGAGTGTACGTGAGTTGGTGAGGGCGTGTGTGAGTGTACGTGAGTTGGTGAGGGTGTGTGTGTGACTGTGCGTGAGTTGGTGAGGGTGTGTGTGAGAGTACGTGAGTTGGTGAGGGTGTGTGTGAGTGTACGTGAGTTGGTGAGGGTGTGTGAGTGTACGTGAGTTGGTGAGTGTGTGTGTGAGTGTACGTGAGTTGGTGAGGGTGTGTGTGAGTGTACGTGAGTTGGTGAGTGTGTGTGTGAGTGTACGTGAGTTGGTGAGGGTGTGTTTGAGTGTATGTAAGTTGGTGAGAGTGTGTGTGTGTGAGTGTACGTGAGTTGGTGAGGGTGTGTGTGTGAGTGTACGTGAGTTGGTGAGGGTGTGTGTGTGAGTGTACGTGAGTTGGTGAGGGTGTGTGTGAGTGTACGTGAGTGGGTGAGGGTGTGTGAGTGTACGTGAGTTGGTGAGGGTATGTGTGTGAGTGTACGTGAGTTGGTGAGGGTGTGTGTGTGAGAGTACGCGAGTTGGTGAGGGTGTGTGTGAGTGTAGTTGAGTTGGTGAGTGTGTGTGTGAGTGTACGTGAGTTGGTGAGGGTGTGTGTGTACGTGAGTTGGTGAGGGTGTATGGGTGGGTGTACGTGAGTTGGTGTGTGTGTGAGTGACTGTACGTGAGTTGGAGAGGGTGTGTGTGACTTTACGTGAGTTGGTGAGGGTGTGAGCATGAGTGTGCGTGAGTTGGTGAGGGTGTGTGTGAGTGTTCGTGAGTGGTGAGGGTGTGTGTGTGTGAGTGTACATTTTTTGGTGAGGGTGTGTGTGTGAGTGTACGTGAGTAGGTAAGGGTGTGTGTGTGAATGTACGTGAGTTGGTGAAAGTGGGTGTGTGAGTGTACGTGATTTGCTGAGGGTGTGTGTGAGTGTACGTGAGTTGGTGAGGGTGTGTGTGAGGGTATATGCGAGTTGGTGAGGGCGTGTCTGAGTGTACGTGAGTTGGTGAGGGTGTGTGTGTGAATGTACGTGAGTTGGTGGGGGTGTGTGTGAGTGTACGCGAGTTTGTGCGTGTGTGTGTGTGAGTGTACGTGAGTCGGTGAGGGTGTGTGTGAGTGTACGCAAGTTGGTGAGGGTGTGTGTGTGTGAGTGTACGTGAGTTGGTGAGGGTATGTGTGTGAGTGTACGTGAGTTGGTGAGGGTGTGTGTGAGGGTATGCGAGTTGGTGAGGGTGTGTGTGAGTGTACGTGAGTTGGTGAGGGAATGTGTGTGAGTGGACGTGAGTTGGTGAGGGTGTGTGTGTGTGTACGTGAGTTGGTGAGGGTGTGTGTCTGTGAGTGCACATGATTTGGTGAGGGTGTGTGTGAGTGTACGTGAGTTGTTGTGGGTGTGTTTGTGTATTCGCCAGTTGGTGAGGGTGTGTGTGTGAGTGTACGCAAGTTGTGAGGGTACATGAATTGATGAGTGTGTGTGCGTGAGTGTACGTGAGTTGGTGAGGGTGTGTGTGTGAGTATACGCGAGTTGGTGAGGGTGTTTGTGTGAGTGTACGCGAGTTGGTGAGGGTGTGTGTGTGAGTGTACGCGTGTTGGTGAGGTTGTGTGTGTGAGTGTACGCGAGTTGGTGAGGGTGTGTGTGTGAGTATACGCGAGTTGGTGAGGGTGTGTGTGTGAGTGTACGCGAGTTGGTGAGGGTGTGTGTGTGAGTGTACGTGAGTTGGTGAGGGTGTGTGTGTGAGTGTACGTTAGTTGGTGAGGGTGTGTGTGTGAGTGCACGCGAGTTGGTGAGGGTGTGTGTGTGTACGTGCGTTGGCGAGGGTGTGTGTGTGTGTGTACGTGAGTTGGTGAGGGTGTGTGTGAGTGTACGCGAGTTGGTGAGGGTGTGTGACTGTACGTTAGTTGGTAAGGGTGTGTGTGTGTGAGTGCACGCGAGTTGGTGAGGGTGTATGTGTGAGTGTACGTGAGATGGTGAGGGTGTGTGTGAGTGTACGTGAGTTGGTGAGGGTGTGTGTGTGAGTGTATGTGAGTTGGTGAGGGTAGATGTGTGAGTGTACGTGAGTTGGTGAGGGTGTGTGTGTGAGTGTACGTGAGTTGGTGAGGGTGTGTGTGTGAGTGTACGTGTGTTGGTGAGGGTGTGTGTGTGAGTGTGCGTGAGTTGGTGAGGGTGTGTGTGTGAGTGTACGTGAGTTGGTGAGGGTGTGTGTGTGAGAGTACGTGAGTTGGTGAGGGTGTGTGTGTGAGAGAACGTGAGTTGGAGAGGGTGTGTGTGTGAGTGTACCTGAGTTGGTGAGGGTGTGTGTGTGAGTGTACGTGAGTTGGTGAGGGTGTGTGTGCGAGTGTACGTGAGTTGGTGAGGGTGTGTGTGTGAGAGTACGTGAGTTGGTGAGGGTATGTGTGTGAGAGTACGTGAGTTGGTGAGGGTGTGTGTGTGAGTTTACGTGAGTTGATGAGCGTGTGTTTGAGTGTACGTGAGTTGGTGAGGGTGTGTGTGTGAGTGTACGTGAGTTGGTGAGTGTGTGTGGGAGTGTACGTGGGTTGGTGAGGGTGTGTGTGAGTGTACGTGAGTTGGTGAGTGTGTGTGTGAATGTACGTGAGTTGGTGAGGGTGTGTTTGAGTGCATGTAAGTTGGTGAGAGTGTGTGTGTGTGAGTGTACGTGAGTTGGTGAGGGTGTGTGTGTGAGTGTACGTGAGTTGGTGAGGGTGTGTGTGTGAGTGTACGTGAATTGGTGAGGGTGTGTGTGAGTGTACGTGAGTTGGTGAGGGTGTGTGAGTGTACGTGAGTTGGTGAGGGTATGTGTGTGAGTGTACGTGAGTTGGTGAGGGTGTGTGTGTGAGAGTACGCGAGTTGGTGAGGGTGTGTGTGAGTGTAGGTGAGTTGGTGAGTGTGTGTGTGAGTGTACGTGAGTTGGTGAGGGTGTGTGTGTACGTGAGTTGGTGAGGGTGTATGGGTGGGTGAACGTGAGTTGGTGTGTGTGTGAGTGACTGTACGTGAGTTGGAGAGGGTGTGTGTGACTGTACGCGAGTTGGTGAGGGTGTGTGCATGAGTGTGCGTGAGTTGGTGAGGGTGTGTGTGAGTGTACGTGAGTGGTGAGGGTGTGTGTGTGTGCGTGCGTTGGCGAGGGTGTGTGTGTGTGTGTACGTGAGTTGGTGAGGGTGTGTGTGAGTGTTCGCGAGTTGGTGAGTGTGTGTGTGTGAGTTTATGTAAGTTGGTGAGAGTGCGTGTGTGAGTGTACGTGAGTTGGTGAGGGTGTGTGTGAGTGTACGTGAGTTGGTGAGGGCGTGTGTGAGTGTACGTGAGTTGGTGAGGGTGTGTGTGTGACTGTGCGTGAGTTGGTGAGGGTGTGTGTGAGAGTACGTGAGTTGGTGAGTGTGTGTGTGAGTGTACGTAAGTTGGTGAGGGTGTGTGTGAGTGTACGTGAGTTGGTGAGGGTGTGTGAGTGTACGTGAGTTGGTGAGTGTGTGTGTGAGTGTACGTGAGTTGGTGAGGGTGTGTGTGAGTGTACGTGAGTTGGTGAGTGTGTGTGTGAGTGTACGTGAGTTGGTGAGGGTGTGTTTGAGTGCATGTAAGTTGGTGAGAGTGTGTGTGTGCGAGTGTACGTGAGTTGTTGAGGGTGTGTGTGTGAGTGTACGTGAGTTGGTGAGGGTGTGTGTGTGAGTGTACGTGAGTTGGTGAGGGTGTGTGTGAGTGTACGTGAGTGGGTGAGGGTGTGTGAGTGTACGTGAGTTGGTGAGGGTATGTGTGTGAGTGTACATGAGTTGGTGAGGGTGTGTGTGTGAGAGTACGCGAGTTGGTGAGGGTGTGTGTGAGTGTAGTTGAGTTGGTGAGTGTGTGTGTGAGTGTACGTGAGTTGGTGAGGGTGTGTGTGAGTGTACGTGAGTTGGTGAGTGTGTGTGTGAGTGTACGTGAGTTGGTGAGGGTGTGTTTGAGTGTATGTAAGTTGGTGAGAGTGTGTGTGTGTGAGTGTACGTGAGTTGTTGAGGGTGTGTGTGTGAGTGTACGTGAGTTGGTGAGGGTGTGTGTGTGAGTGTACGTGAGTTGGTGAGGGTGTGTGTGAGTGTACATGAGTGGGTGAGGGTGTGTGAGTGTACGTGAGTTGGTGAGGGTATGTGTGTGAGTGTACGTGAGTTGGTGAGGGTGTGTGTGTGAGAGTACGCGAGTTGGTGAGGGTGTGTGTGAGTGTAGTTGAGTTGGTGAGTGTGTGTGTGAGTGTACGTGAGTTGGTGAGGGTGTGTGTGTACGTGAGTTGGTGAGGGTGTATGGGTGGGTGTACGTGAGTTGGTGTGTGTGTGAGTGACTGTACGTGAGTTGGAGAGGGTGTGTGTGACTGTACGCGAGTTGGTGAGGGTGTGAGCATGAGTGTGCGTGAGTTGGTGAGGGTGTGTGTGAGTGTTCGTGATTGGTGAGGGTGTGTGTGTGTGAGTGTACATTTTTTGGTGAGGGTGTGTGTGTGAGTGTACGTGAGTAGGTAAGGGTGTGTGTGTGAATGTACGTGAGTTGGTGAAAGTGTGTGTGTGAGTGTACGTGATTTGCTGAGGGTGTGTGTGAGTGTACGTGAGTTGGTGAGGGTGTGTGTGAGGGTATATGCGAGTTGGTGAGGGCGTGTCTGAGTGTACGTGAGTTGGTGAGGGTGTGTGTGTGAATGTACGTGAGTTGGTGGGGGTGTGTGTGAGTGTACGCGAGTTTGTGCGTGTGTGTGTGTGAGTGTACGTGAGTCGGTGAGGGTGTGTGTGAGTGTACGCAAGTTGGTGAGGGTGTGTGTGTGAGTGTACGTGAGTTGGTGAGGGTATGTGTGTGAGTGTACGTGAGTTGGTGCGGGTGTGTGTGAGGGTATGCGAGTTGGTGAGGGTGTGTGTGAGTGTACGTGAGTTGGTGAGGGAATGTGTGTGAGTGGACGTGAGTTGGTGAGGGTGTGTGTGTGTGTACGTGAGTTGGTGAGGGTGTGTGTCTGTGAGTGTACATGATTTGGTGAGGGTGTGTGTGAGTGTACGTGAGTTGTTGTGGGTGTGTTTGTGTATTCGCCAGTTGGTGAGGGTGTGTGTGTGAGTGTACGCAAGTTGTGAGGGTACATGAATTGATGAGTGTGTGTGCGTGAGTGTACGTGAGTTGGTGAGGGTGTGTGTGTGAGTATACGCGAGTTGGTGAGGGTGTTTGTGTGAGTGTACGCGAGTTGGTGAGGGTGTGTGTGTGAGTGTACGCGAGTTGGTGAGGTTGTGTGTGTGAGTGTACGCGAGTTGGTGAGGGTGTGTGTGTGAGTATACGCGAGTTGGTGAGGGTGTGTGTGTGAGTGTACGCGAGTTGGTGAGGGTGTGTGTGTGAGTGTACGTGAGTTGGTGAGGGTGTGTGTGTGAGTGTACGTTAGTTGGTGAGGGTGTGTGTGTGAGTGCACGCGAGTTGGTGAGGGTGTGTGTGTGTGTGTGTACGTGCGTTGGCGAGGGTGTGTGTGTGTGTACGTGAGTTGGTGAGGGTGTGTGTGAGTGTACGCGAGTTGGTGAGGGTGTGTGACTGTACGATAGTTGGTGAGGGTGTGTGTGTGCGAGTGCACGCGAGTTGGTGAGGGTGTATGTGTGAGTGTACGTGAGTTGGTGAGGGTGTGTGTGAGTGTACGTGAGTTGGTGAGGGTGTGTGTGTGAGTGTACGTGAGTTGGTGAGGGTGGATGTGTGAGTGTACGTGAGTTGGTGAGGGTGTGTGTGTGAGTGTACGTGAGTTGGTGAGGGTGTGTGTGTGAGTGTACGTGAGTTGGTGAGGGTGTGTGTGTGAGTGTGCGTGAGTTGGTGAGGGTGTGTGTGTGAGTGTACGTGAGTTGGTGAGGGTGTGTGTGTGAGAGTACGTGAGTTGGTGAGGGTGTGTGTGTGAGAGAACGTGAGTTGGAGAGGGTGTGTGTGTGAGTGTACCTGAGTTGGTGAGGGTGTGTGTGTGAGTGTACCTGAGTTGGTGAGGGTGTGTGTGCGAGTGTACGTGAGTTGGTGAGGGTGTGTGTGTGAGAGTACGTGAGTTGGTGAGGGTATGTGTGTGAGAGTACGTGAGTTGGTGAGGGTGTGTGTGTGAGTTTACGTGAGTTGATGAGGGTGTGTTTGAGTGTACGTGAGTTGGTGAGGGTGTGTGTGTGAGTGTACGTGAGTTGGTGAGTGTGTGTGTGAGTGCACGTGAGTTGGTGAGGGTGTGTGTGAGTGTACGTGAGTTGGTGAGTGTGTGTGTGAATGTACGTGAGTTGGTGAGGGTGTGTTTGAGTGCATGTAAGTTGGTGAGAGTGTGTGTGTGTGAGTGTACGTGAGTTGGTGAGGGTGTGTGTGTGAGTGTACGTGAGTTGGTGAGGGTGTGTGTGTGAGTGTACGTGAGTTGGTGAGGGTGTGTGTGAGTGTACGTGAGTTGGTGAGGGTGTGTGAGTGTACGTGAGTTGGTGAGGGTATGTGTGTGAGTGTACGTGAGTTGGTGAGGGTGTGTGTGAGTGTACGTGAGTTGGTGAGGGTGTGTGTGTACGTGAGTTGGTGAGGGTGTATGGGTGGGTGTACGTGAGTTGGTGAGTGTGTGTGTGAGCGTAGGTGAGTTGGTGAGTGTGTGTGTGAGTGTACGTGAGTTGGTGAGGGTGTGTGTGTACGTGAGTTGGTGAGGGTGTATGGGTGGGTGTACGTGAGTTGGTGTGTGTGTGAGTGACTGTACGTGAGTTGGAGAGGGTGTGTGTGACTGTACGCGAGTTAGTGAGGGTGTGTGCATGAGTGTGCGTGAGTTGGTGAGGGTGTGTGTGAGTGTACGTGAGTGGTGAGGGTGTGTGTGTGTACGTGCGTTGGCGAGGGTGTGTGTATGTGTGTACGTGAGTTGGTGAGGGTGTGTGTGAGTGTACGCGAGTTGGTGAGGGTGTGTGTGAGTGTACGTTAGTTGGTGAGGGTGTGTGTGTGTGAGTGCACGCGAGTTGGTGAGGGTGTGTGTGGGAGTGTATGTGAGTTGGTGAGGGTGTATGTGTGAGTGTGCGTGAGTTGGTGAGGGTGTGTTTGTGAGTGTATGTGAGTTGGTGAGGGTGTGTTTGAGTGTACGTGAGTTGGTGAGGGTGTGTGTGTGAGTGTACGTGAGTTGGTGAGTGTGTGTGTGAGTGCACGTGAGTTGGTGAGGGTGTGTGTGAGTGTCCGTGAGTTGGTGAGTGTGTGTGTGAATGTACGTGAGTTGGTGAGGGTGTGTTTGAGTGCATGTAAGTTGGTGAGAGTGTGTGTGTGTGAGTGTACGTGAGTTGGTGAGGGTGTGTGTGTGAGTGTACGTGAGTTGGTGAGGGTGTGTGTGTGAGTGTACGTGAGTTGGTGAGGGTGTGTGTGAGTGTACGTGAGTTGGTGAGGGTGTGTGAGTGTACGTGAGTTGGTGAGGGTATGTGTGTGAGTGTACGTGAGTTGGTGAGGGTGTGTGTGAGTGTACGTGAGTTGGTGAGGGTGTGTGTGTACGTGAGTTGGTGAGGGTGTATGGGTGGGTGTACGTGAGTTGGTGAGTGTGTGTGTGAGTGTAGGTGTGTTGGTGAGTGTGTGTGTGAGTGTACGTGAGTTGGTGAGGGTGTGTGTGTACGTGAGTTGGTGAGGGTGTATGGGTGGGTGTACGTGAGTTGGTGTGTGTGTGAGTGACTGTACGTGAGTTGGAGAGGGTGTGTGTGACTGTACGCGAGTTAGTGAGGGTGTGTGCATGAGTGTGCGTGAGTTGGTGAGGGTGTGTGTGAGTGTACGTGAGTGGTGAGGGTGTGTGTGTGTACGTGCGTTGGCGAGGGTGTGTGTATGTGTGTACGTGAGTTGGTGAGGGTGTGTGTGAGTGTACGCTAGTTGGTGAGAGTGTGTGTGAGTGTACGTTAGTTGGTGAGGGTGTGTGTGTGTGAGTGCACGCGAGTTGGTGAGGGTGTGTGTGTGAGTGTATGTGAGTTGGTGAGGGTGTATGTGTGAGTGTGCGTGAGTTGGTGAGGGTGTGTTTGTGAGTGTATGTGAGTTGGTGAGGGTGTGTGTGAGTGTACGTGAGTTGGTGAGGGTGTGTGTGTGAGTGTATGTGAGTTGGTGAGGTTGTGTGTGTGAGTGTACGTGAGTTGGTGAGGGTGTGTGTGTGAGTGTGTGTGAGTTGGTGAGGGTGTGTGTGTGAGTGTACGTGAGTTGGTGAGGTTGTGTGTGAGTGTACACGAGTTGGTGAGGGTGTGTGTGTGAGTGTGCGTGAGTTGGTGAGGGTGTGTGTGTGAGTGTGCGTGAGTTGGTGAGGGTGTGTGTGTGTGCGTGAGTTGGTGAGGGTGTGTGTGTGAGTGTGCGTGAGTTGGTGAGGGTGTGTGTGTGAGTGTGCGTGAGTTGGTGAGGGTGTGTGTGTGAGTGTACGTGAGTTGGTGAGGGTCTGTGTGAGTGTCCGTAAGTTGGTGAGTGTGTCACTATTTACAGTGATTCTTGGGGATTGTGTCTCTATTTAGTGTGATCCTTGGGGACTGTGTCACTTTTTAGAGTGATCCTTGTGGAGTTTGTCACAATTTAGAGTTATCCTTGGGGATTGTGTCACTCTTTAGAGTGATCCTTGTGGAGTTTGTCACTATTTAGAGTGATCCTTGTGGAGTTTGTCACAATTTAGAGTGATCCTTGGGGATTGTGTCACTATTTAGAAACATTGAAACATAGAATACTTGGCTCCTGTAATTAAATGCACTGGAACTACTGAATTAGAACGCAGCTAACTGTGCACTGGAACATCAGAATGCAGTTAGCTGTTACTAGAACATCAGAACTGAAGTGGATGGCCTCACACTGACTATTCATAGATTTGCAGGGTTTTTTTGTGCTGTAGCTTTACCAACTCACTGAGTCTCTCTGTGTTCCTGATTTCTAAGAATTAAATACAGTCAAATTCTAATTCAATTACAGCTAGTAGGTCAGGAAACTTAAACATAGAAACATAGAAAACTACAGCACAAAACAGTCCCTTCGGCCCCACAAGTTGTGCCGAACATATCCCTACCTTTTAGGCCTAGCGATAACCGTCCATCCTATTAAGTCCCATGTACTCATCCAGGAGTCTCTTAAAAGTCCCTATTCAGTATCTTAGAGATAGGATGTATGCACATTTAGAAAGGAATAAACTCATGAACGATAGTCAGCATGGTTTTGTGAGAGGGAGGTCATGCCTCACTAACCTGGTGGAGGTTTTTGAAGAAGTGACCAAAATCGTTGACGAGGTAAGGGCCGTGGATCTCGTCTATATGGACTTTAGTAAAGCGTTTGACAAAGTCCCTCATGGTCGGCTGGTGAAAAAGGTTGGATCTCATGGGACAAAGGGGGAGGTGGCAAGATGGGTGGAGAACTGGCTTGGTCACAGAAGACAGAGGGTGGTAGTGGAAGGGTCTTTTTCCAGCTGGAGGCCTGTGACTAGTGGTATTCCGCAGGGCTCTGTATTGGGACCTCTGCTGTTTGTGATTTATATAAATGATCTGGAAGAAGGTGTAACTGGGGTGATCAGTAAGTTTGTGGACGACACAAAATTGGCAGGACCTTGCAGATAGTGAGGAGCATTGTCAGAAGCTACAGAGGATACAGATAGGCTGCAAATTTGGGCAAAGAAATGGCAGATGGAGTTCAATCCTGATGAATGCGAAGTGATGCATTTTGGTAGAAATAATGTAGGGAGGAGCTATACGATAAATGGCAGAACCATAAAGGGCGTAGATACGCAGAGGGACCCAGGTGTGCAAGTCCACAGATCCTTGAAAGTGACGTCACAGGTGGAGAAGGCGGTGAAGAAGGCATATGGCATGCTTGCCTTTATAGGACGGGGCATAGAGTATAAAAGTTGGGGTCTGATGTTGCAGATGTTTTGAACGTTGGTTCGGCCGCATCTGGAATACTGCGTCCAGTTCTGGTCGCCACACTACCAGAAGGACGTGGAGGCTTTGGAGAGAGTACAGAGGACGTTTACCAGGATGTTACCTGGTATGGAGGGGCTTAGTTATGAGGAGAGATTGGGTAAACTGGGGTTGTTCTCCCTGGAAAGACGGAGGATGAGGGGAGACTTAATAGAGGTGTATAAAATTATGAAAGGCATAGATAGGGTGAACGGTGGGAAGCTTTTCCCCAGGTCGGTGGTGACGTTCACGAGGGGTCATAGGTTCAAGGTGAAGGGGGGGAAGGTTTAACACAGATATCAGGAGGACATATTTTACACAGAGGGTGGTGGGGGCCTGGAATGCGCTGCCAGGCAAGGTGGTGGAGGCGGACACACTGGGAACGTTTAAGATTTATCTAGATAGCCACTTGAACGGAGTGGGAATGGAGGGATACAAAAGAATGGTCTAGTTTGGACCAGGGAGCGGCGCGGGCTTGGAGGGCCGAAGGCCCTGTTCCTGTGCTGTATTGTTCTTTGTTCTTTGTTCAGTTTGCCTCCACCACCACTGAAGGGAGCCGATTCCACTCGCCCACCATCCTCTGTGTGAAAAACGTCCCCCGAACATTTCCCCTGTACCTACACCCCAGCACCGTAAACCTGTGTCCTCTCGTAGCAGCCATTTCCGAACTGGGAAAAAGCCTCTGAGTCCACCCGACCTATGCCTCTCAACATCTTATATCCCTCGATTAGGTCTCCTCTCATCCATCTTCTCTCCAAGGAGAAAAGACCGAGCTCCCTCAGCCTATCCTCATAAGGCATGCCACTCAATCCATGCAACATCCTTGTAAATCTTCTCTGCACCCTTTCAATCTTTTCCACATCCTTCCTATCGTGAGGCGACCAGAACTGAGCACAGTACTCCAAGTGGGGTCTGACGAGGGTCTTATATAGCTGCATCGTTATCCCCGGACTCCGAAACTCAGTCCCTCGATTGATAAAGGCCAGCACGCCAACCGCCTTCTTAACCACCTCCTCCACCTGCGGGGCCGGTTTTAGAGTCCTACGGACCCGGACCTGAAGTACTTCTGATTCTCAACAGTACTCAGAGCCTTTCCCTTTATATTGTACTCCTTCATCCCATTCGACCTGCCAAAATGGACCACTGTGCATTTATCTGGGTTGAAGTCCATCTGCCACTTCTCCGCCCAGTCTTCCATCCTATCTATGTCCCTCTGTAACTTCTGACATCCCTCCAGACTATCCACAACCCCACCAACCATCGTGTCGTCGACAAACCTACCAACCCATCCCTCTGCTTCCTCAACCAGGTCATTAATGAAAATGACAAACAGCAAGGGTCCCAGAACAGATCCCTGGGGCACACCACTGGTGACCGACGTCCATTTAGAAAAAGACCCATCTATACGCACTCACTGCCTCCTTTGGGAAAGCCAGTTCTGAATCCACAGGGCAGCAGCCCCTTGGATCCGATGCCCTCTCACTATTTAGAGTGATCCTTGGGAATTGTGTCACTATTTAGAGTGATCCTTGGGAATTGTGTCACTATTTAGAGTGATCCTTGGGGATTGTGTCACTACTTAGAGTGATCCTTGGGGATTGTGTCACAATTTAGAGTGATCCTTGTGGAGTTTATCACAATTTAGAGTGATCCTTGGGGATTGTGTCACTATTTAGAGTGAACCTTTTGGATTGTGTCACTATTTAGAGTGATCCTTGGGGATTGTGTCACTATTTAGAGTGAACCTTTTGGATTGTGTCACTATTTAGAGTGATCCTTGGGGATTGTGTCACTATTTAGAGTGATCCTTAGGGATTGTGTCTCTATTTATTGTGATCCTTGGGGATTGTGTCACTATTTAGAGTGATCCTTGGGGATTGTTTCACTATTTAGAGTGATCCTTGGGGGGTTGTGTCTCTATTCAGAGTGATCCTTGGGGGTTGTGTCACTATTTAGAGTGATCCTTGGGGGTTGTGTCACTATTTAGAGTGATACTTGGGGATTGTGTCTCTATTTAGAGTGATCCTTAGGGATTGTGTCTCTATTTATTGTGATCCTTGGGGATTGTGTCACTATTTAGAGTGATCCTTGGGGATTGTGTCACTATTTAGAGTGATCCTTAGGGATTGTGTCTCTATTTATTGTGATCCTTGGGGATTGTGTCACTTTTTCGGTGATAATTGGAGATTGAGTCACTATTTCGAGTGATCTTGGGGATTGTGTCACTATTTATTGTGATTCTTGGGGATTGTGTCACTATTTCGAGTGATTCTTGGGGATTGTGTCACTATTTAGAGTGATTCTTGGGGATTGTGTCACTATTTAGAGTGATTCTTGGGGATTGTGACACTATTTAGAGTGATCCTTGGGGATTGTGTCACTATTTATTGTGATCCTTGGGGATTGTTTCACTATTTAGAGTGATCCTTGGGGGGTTGTGTCACTATTCAGAGTGATCCTTGGGGATTGTGTCACTATTGAGAGTGATCCTTGGGGATTGTGTCACTCTTGAGAGTGATCCTTGGGGATTGTCTCACTATTGAGAGCGTACCTTAGGGACTGTCTCACTATTTAGAGTCATCCTTGGGGATTGTGTCAGTATTTAGAGTGATCCTTGGGGATTGTGTCATTATTCAGAGTGATCCTTCGGGATTGTGTCACTATTTAGAGTGATCCTTGGGGATTGTGTCACTATTTCGAGTGATCCTTGGGGATTGTGTCACTATTTAGGTGATAATTGGAGTTTGAGTCACTATTTCGAGTGATCTTGGGGATTGTGTCACTATTTATTGTGATTCTTGGGGATTGTGTCACTATTTAGAGTGATTCTTGGGGATTGCGTCACTATTTAGAGTGATTCTTGGGGATTGTGTCTGTATTTCCAGGAATCCTAGGGGTGTGTGTCACTATTTAAAATGATCCTCGTGGATTGTGTCACTATTGAGAATGATCCTTGTGGATTGTGTCACGATTTAGAGTGATCCTTGGGGATTGTGTCACTATTTAGAGTTATCCTTGGGGATTGAGTCACGATTTAGAGTGATCCATTGCGATTGTGTCACTATTTAGAGTGATTTTTGGGGATTGTGTCGCTGTTTAGAGTGATCCTTGGGGATTGTATCACTACTGAGAGTGATCCTTGGGGATTGTGTCACTATTTAGAGTGATCCTTGGGGATTGTGTCACTATTTAGAGCGATGCTTGGGGATTGTGTCTCTATTTATTGTGATCCTTGGGGATTGTGTCACTATTTAGAGTGATCCTTGTGGATAGTGTCACAATTGAGAGCGTTCCTTAGGGATTGTGTCACTATTTATTGTGATCCTTGGGGATTGTTTCACTATTTAGAGTGATCCTTGGGGGGTTGTGTCACTATTCAGAGTGATCCTTGGGGATTGTGTCACTATTGAGAGTGATCCTTGGGGATTGTGTCACTATTGAGAGTGATCCTTGGGGATTGTCTCACTATTGAGAGCGTACCTTAGGGACTGTCTCACTATTTAGAGTCATCCTTGGGGATTGTGTCAGTATTTAGAGTGATCCTTGGGGATTGTGTCATTATTCAGAGTGATCCTTGGGAATTGTGTCACTATTTAGAGTGATCCTTGGGGATTGTGTCACTATTTCGAGTGATCCTTGGGGATTGTGTCACTATTTAGGTGATAATTGGAGATTGAGTCACTATTTCGAGTGATCTTGGGGATTGTGTCACTATTTATTGTGATTCTTGGGGATTGTGTCACTATTTAGAGTGATTCTTGGGGATTGTGTCACTATTGAGAGTGATTCTTGGGGATTGTGTCTCTATTTCCAGGAATCCTAGGGGTGTGTGTCACTATTTAAAATGATCCTCGTGGATTGTGTCACTATTGAGAGTGATCCTTGTGGATTGTGTCACGATTTGGAGTGATCCTTGGTGATTGTGTCACTATTTAGAGTTATCCTTGGGGATTGAGTCACGATTTAGAGTGATCCATTGCGATTGTGTCACTATTTAGAGTGATCTTTGGGGATTGTGTCACTGTTCAGAGTGATCCTTGGGGATTGTGTCACTATTGAGAGTGATCCTTGGGGATTGTGTCACTATTTAGAGTGATCCTTGGGGATTGTGTCACTATTTAGAGTGATGCTTGGGGATTGTGTCAGTATTTACAGTGATCCTTGGGAATTGTGTCACTATTTTGAGTGATCCTTGGGGATTGTGTCACTATTTACAGTGATCCTTGATAATTGTATCACTATTTACAGTGATCCTTGGGGATTGTGTCTATATTTTCAGTAATCCTAGGGGATCATGTCAGTATTCAGATTCATTCCTGGGGATTGTGTCACTATTTAGAGTGATCCTTGTGTATTGTGTCACTGTATAGAGAGATCCGTGAGGTATGTGTCAATTTCTAGAGTGATCCTTGGGGATTGTGTCTCTATTTAGAGTGATCCTTGGGGATTGTGTCACTATTTAGAGTGATCCTTGGGGATTGTGACACTATTTAGAGTGATCCTTGGGGATTGTGTCACTATTTAGAGTGATCTTTGCGGATTGTGTCAGTATTTAGACTGATCTTTGGGGATTGCGTCACTATTTAGAGTGATCCTTGGGGATTGTGTCACTATTTAGTTTGATCTTTGGGAATTGTATCACTATGTGGAATGATCCTTGGGAATTGTGTCACTAATTAGAGTGTTCCTTGGGGATTGTGTCACTATTTAGAGTGATCCTTGGGGATTGTGTCACTATTTAGAGTGATACTTGGGGATTGTGTCACGATTTAGGTTGATCTTTGGGAATTGTGTCACTGTGTGGAATGATCCTTGGGGATTGTGTCAGTATTTAGAGTGATCCTTGGGGATTGTGTCAGTATTTAGAGTGATCCTTGGGGATTGTGTCACTACTTAGAGTGATCCTTGGGGATTGTGTCACTATTTAGAGTGATCCTTGTGGAGTTTATCACAATTTAGAGTGATCCTTGGGGATTGTGTCACTATTTAGAGTGATCCTTTTGGATTGTGTCACGATTTAGAGTGATCCTTGGGCATTGTGTCACTATTTAGAGTGATCCTTGGGAATTGTGACACTATTTAGAGAGATCCTTGGGGATTGTGTCACTATTTAGAGTGATCTTTGGGGATTGTGTCAGTATTTAGAGTGATCCTTGGGGATTGTGACACTATTTAGAGTGATCCTTGGGGATTGTGACACTATTTCGAGTGATCCTTGGGGATTGGGTCTCTATGTAGAGTGATGCTTGGGGATTGTGTCACTATTTAGAGTGATCTTTGGGGATTGCGTCACTATTTAGAGTGATCCTTGGGAATTGTGTCACTATTTAGAGTGATCCTTTGGGATTGTGTCACTATTTAGAGTGATCCTTGGGGATTGTGTTACTATTTAGAATGATCCTTGGGGATTGTGTCACAATTTAGAGTGATCCTTGGGGATTGTGTCACTATTTAGAGTGATCCTTGGGGATTGTGTCACTTTTAGAGTGATCCTTGGGGATTGTGACACTATTTAGAGTGATCCTTGGGGATTGTGTCACTATTTAGAGTGATCCTTTTGGATTGTGTCACTACTTAGAGTGATCCTTTTGGATTGTGTCACTATTTAATGTGATCTTTGGTTATTGTGAAAATATTTAGAGTGATCCTTGTGGATCGTGTCACAATTGAGAGCGTTCCTTAGGGATTGTGTCTCTATCTATTGTGATCCTTGGGGATTGTGTCACTATTTAGAGTGATCCTTTTGGATTGTGTCACTATTTAATGTGATCTTTGGTTATTGTGAAAATATTTAGAGTGAACCTTGTGGATAGTGTCACAATTGAGAGCGTTCCTTAGGGATTGTGTCTCTATCTATTTTGATCCTTGGGGATTGTGTCACTATTTAGAGTGATCCTTGGGGGTTGTGTCACTATTTATTGTGATCCTTGGGGATTGTGTCACTATTTATTGTGATCCTTGGGGATTGTTTCACTATTTAGAGTGATCCTTGGGGGGTTGTGTCACTATTCAGATTGATTCTTGAGGATTGTGTCACTATTGATAGTGATCCTTGGGGATTGTGTCACTATTGAGAGTGATCCTTGGGGATTGTCTCACTATTGAGAGCGTACCTTAGGGATTGTCTCACTATTTAGAGTCATCCTTGGGGATTGTGTCAGTATTTAGAGTGATCCTTGGGGATTGTGTCATTATTCAGAGTGATCCTTGGGGATTGTGTCACTATTTAGAGTGATCCTTGGGGATTGTGTCACTATTTCGAGTGATCCTTGGGGATTGTGTCACTATTTAGGTGATAATTGGAGATTGAGTCACTATTTCGAGTGATCTTTGGGGATTGTGTCACTATTTAGAGTGATCCCTGGGGATTGTGTCACTATTTAGAGAGATCCTTGGGGATTGTGTCACTATTTAGAGTGATCTTTGGGGATTGTGTCACTATTTATTGTGATTCTTGGGGATTGTGTCACTATTTAGAGTGATTCTTGGGGATTGTGTCACTATTTAGAGTGATTCTTGGGGATTGTGTCTCTATTTCCAGGAATCCTAGGGGTGTGTGTCACTATTTAAAATGATCCTCGTGGATTGTGTCACTATTGAGAGTGATCCTTGTGGATTGTGTCACGATTTAGAGTGATCCTTGGGGATTGTGTCACTATTTAGAGTTATCCTTGGGGATTGAGTCACGATTTAGAGTGATCCATTGCGATTGTGTCACTATTTAGAGTGATCTTTGGGGATTGTGTCACTGTTTAGAGTGATCCTTGGGGATTGTGTCACTATTGAGAGCGATCCTTGGGGATTGTGTCACTATTTAGAGTGATCCTTGGGGATTGTGTCACTATTTAGAGCGATGCTTGGGGATTGTGTCAGTATTTCCAGTGATCCTTGGGAATTGTGTCACTATTTTGAGTGATCGTTGGGGATTGTGTCACTATTTACAGTGATCCTTGGGAATTGTATCACTATTTACAGTGATCCTTGGGGATTGTGTCTATATTTTCAGTAATCCTAGGGGATCATGTCAGTATTCAGATTCATTCCTGGGGATTGTGTCACTATTTAGAGTGATCCTTGTGTATTGTGTCACTGTATAGAAAGATCCGTGAGGTATGTGTCAATTTCTAGAGTGATCCTTGGGGATTGTGTCTCTATTTAGAGTGATCCTTGGGGATTGTGTCACTATTTAGAGTGATCCTTGGGGATTGTGACACTATTTAGAGTGATCCTTGGGGATTGTGTCACTATTTAGAGTGATCCTTGGGGATTGTGTCACTATTTGGAGTGGTCTTTGGGTATTGCGTCACTATTTAGAGTGATCCTTGGGGATTGTGACACTATTTAGAGTGATCCTTGGGGATTGTGTCACTATTTAGAGGGATCCTTGGGGATTGTGTCACTACTTAGAGTGATCCTTGGGGATTGTGTCACTATTTAGAGTGATCCTTTGGGATTGTGTCACTATTTAGAGTGATTCTTTGGGATTGTGTTGCTATTTAGAATGATCCTTGGGGATTGTGTCACAATTTAGAGTGATCCTTGGGGATTGTGTCAGTATTTAGAGTGATCCTTGGGGATTGTGTCACTATTTAGAGTGATCCTTGGGGAATGTGTCACTATTTAGAGTGATCCTTGGGGATTGTGTCACTATTTGGAGTGATCCTTGGGGATTGTGTCACTATTTAGGTTGATCTTTGGGAATTGTGTCACTATGTGGAATGATCCTTGGGGATTGTGTCACTAATTAGAGTGATCCTTGGGGATTGTGTCACTATTTAGAGTGATCCTTGTGTATTGTGTCACTGTATAGAGAGATCCGTGAGGGATGTGTCAATTTCTAGAGTGATCCTTGGGGATTGTGTCTCTATTTAGAGTGATCCTTGGGCATTGTGTCACTATTTAGAGTGATCCTTGGGGATTGTGACACTATTTAGAGTGATCCTTGGGGATTGTGTCACTATTTAGAGTGATCTTTGGGGATTGTGTCAGTATTTAGAGTGATCCTTGGGGATTGTGACACTATTTAGAGTGATCCTTGGGGATTGTGACACTATTTAGAGTGATCCTTGGGGATTGGGTCTCTATGTAGAGTGATCCTTGGGGATTGTGTCACTATTTAGAGTGATCTTTGGGGATTGCGTCACTATTTAGAGTGATCCTTGGGAATTGTGTCACTATTTAGAGTGATCCTTTGGGATTGTGTCACTATTTAGAGTGATCCTTGGGGATTGTGTTACTATTTAGAATGATCCTTGGGGATAGTGTCACAATTTAGAGTGATCCTTGGGGATTGTGTCACTATTTAGAGTGATCCTTGGGGATTGTGTCACTATTTAGAGTGATCCTTGGGGATTGTGACACTATTTAGAGTGATCCTTGGGGATTGTGACACTATTTAGAGTGATCCTTGGGGATTGTGTCACTATTTAGAGTGATCCTTGGGGATTGTGACACTATTTAGAGTGATCCTTGGGGATTGTGTCACTATTTAGAGTGATCCTTGGGGATTGTGTCACTATTTAGAGTGATCCTTCGGGATTGCGTCACTATTTAGAGTGATCCTTGGGGATTGTGTCACTATTTAGAGTGATCTTTGGGGATTGTGTCAGTATTTAGAGTGATCCTTGGGGATTGTGTCACTATTTAGAGTGATCCTTGGGGATTGTGTCACTATTTAGAGTGATCCTTTGGGATTGCGTCACTATTTAGAGTGATTCTTGGGGATTGTGACACTATTTAGAGTGATCCTTGGGGATTGTGTCATTTTTTAGAGTGATCTTTGGGGATTGTGTCATTTTTTAGAGTGATCTTTGGGGATTGTGTCAGTATTTAGAGTGATCTTTGGGGATTGTGTCAGTATTTAGAATGATCCTTGGGGATTATGTCAGTATTTCGGGTGTTCCTTGTGGAATGTGTCACTATTTAGACTGATCCTTGGGGATTGTGTCACTATTTAGAGTGATTCTTGGGGATTGTGACACTATTTAGAGTGATCCTTGGGGATTGTGTCACTATTTAGAGTGACCCTTGGGGATTGTGTCACTATTTAGAGTGATCCTTGGGGATTGTGTCAGTATTTAGAGTGATCCTTGAGGATTGTGTCATTATTTAGAGTGATCCTTGGGGATTGTGACACTATTTAGAGTGATCCTTAGGGATTGTGTCACTATTTAGAGTGATCCTTGGGGATTGTGACACTATTGAGAGTGATCCTTAGGGATTGTGTCACTATTTAGAGTGATCCTTGGGGATTGTGTCAGTATTTAGAGTGATCCTTGGGGATATTGTCACTACTTAGAGTGGTCCTTGGGGATTGTGTCAATATTTAGAGTGATCTTTGGGGATTGTGTCACTATTTAGAGTGATCCTTAGGGATTGTGTCACTATTTAGAGTGATCCTTGGGTATTGTGACACTATTTAGAGTGATCCTTGGGGATTGTGACACTATTTAGAGTGATCCTTTGGGATTGTGCCACTATTTAGAGTGATCTTTGGGGATTGTGTCACTATTTAGAGTGATCCTTGGGGATTGTGTCACTATTTAGAGTGATCCTTGGGGATTGTGTCACTATTTAGAGTGATCTTTGGGGATTGTGTCACTATTTAGAGTGATCTTTGGGGATTGTGTCACTATTTAGAGTGATCCTTGGGGATTGTGTCACTATTTAGAGTGATCTTTGGGGATTGTGTCACTATTTAGAGAGATCCTTGGGGATCGTGTCACTATTTAGAGTGATCTTTGGGGATTGTGTCACTATTTAGAGTGATTCTTGGGGATTGTCACACTATTTAGAGTGATCCTTGGGGATTGTGACACTATTTAGAGTGATCTTTGGGGATTGCGTCACTATTTAGAGTGTTCCTTGGGGATTGTGAAACTATTTAGCGTGATCTTGGGGATTGTGTCACTATTTAGAGTGATCTTTGGGGATTGTGTCACTATTTAGAGTGATCCTTGGGGATTGTGTCACTATTTAGAGTGATCTTTGGGGATTGTGTCACTATTTAGAGAGATCCTTGGGGATCGTGTCACTATTTAGAGTGATCTTTGGGGATTGTGTCACTATTTAGAGTGATTCTTGGGGATTGTCACACTATTTAGAGTGATCCTTGGGGATTGTGACACTATTTAGAGTGATCTTTGGGGATTGCGTCACTATTTAGAGTGTTCCTTGGGGATTGTGAAACTATTTAGCGTGATCTTGGGGATTGTGTCACTATTCAGAGTGATCCTTGGGGATTGTGTCACTATTTAGAGTGATCCTTGGGGATTGTGTCACTATTTAGAGTGATCCTTTGGGATTGTGTCACTATTTAGAGTGATCCTTTGGGATTGTGTCACTATTTAGAGTGATCCTTGGGGATTGTGTTACTATTTAGAATGATCCTTGGGGATTGTGTCACAATTTAGAGTGATCCATGGGGATTGTGTCAGTATTTAGAGTGATCCTTGGGGATAGTGTCACTACTTAGAGTGGTCCTTGGGGATTGTGTCACTATTTAGAGTGATCCTTGGGGATTGTGTCACGATTTAGGTTGATCTTTGGGAATTGTGTCACTATGTGGAATGATCCTTGCGGATTGTGTCACTATTTAGAGGGATCCTTGGGGATTGTGTCACTATTTAGAGTGATCCTTGGGGATTGTGTCACTATTCAGAGTGATCCTTGGGGATTGTGTCACTATTTAGAGTGATCTTTTGGGATTGTGTCACTATTTAGAGTTATCCTTGGGGATTGTGTTACTATTTAGAATGATCCTTGGGGATTGTGTCACAATTTAGAGTGATCCTTGGGGATTGTGTCACTATTTAGAGTTATCCTTGGGGACTGTGTCACTATTTAGAGTTATCCTTGGGGATTGAGTCACGATTTAGAGTTAGCCTTGGGGATTGTGTCACTATTTACAGTGATCCTTGGGGATTGTGTCACTATTGAGAGTGATCCTTGGGGATTGTGTCACTATTTAGAGCGATGCTTGGGGATTGTGTCAGTCTTTACAGTGATCCTTGGGAATTGTGTCACTATTTTGAGTGATCCTTGGGGATTGTGTCACTATTTACAGTGATCCTTGGGAATTGTGTCACTATTTACAGTGATCCTTGGGGATTGTGTCACTATTTAGAGTGATCCTTGGGGATTGTGTCACTATTTAGAGCGATGCTTGGGGATTGTGTCAGTATTTACAGTGATCCTTGGGAATTGTGTCACTATTTTGAGTGATCCTTGGGGATTGTGTCACTATTTACAGTGATCCTTGGGAATTGTGTCACTATTTACAGTGACCCTTGGGGATTGTGTCTATATTTTCAGTAATCCTAGGGGATCATGTCAGTGTTCAGATTCATTCCTGGGGATTGTGTCACTATTTAGAGTGATCCTTGTGTATTTTGTCACTGCATAGAGAGATCCGTGAGGTATGTGTCAATTTCTAGAGTGATCCTTGGGGATTGTGTCACTATTTAGAGTGATCCTTGGGGATTGTGTCACTATTTAGAGTGATTCTTGGGGATTGTGACACTATTTAGAGTGATCCTTGGGGATTGTGTCACTATTTAGAGTGACCCTTGGGGATTGTGTCACTATTTAGAGTGATCCTTGGGGATTGTGTCAGTATTTAGAGTGATCCTTGAGGATTGTGTCATTATTTAGAGTGATCCTTGGGGATTGTGACACTATTTAGAGTGATCCTTAGGGATTGTGTCACTATTTAGAGTGATCCTTGGGGATTGTGACACTATTGAGAGTGATCCTTAGGGATTGTGTCACTATTTAGAGTGATCCTTGGGGATTGTGTCAGTATTTAGAGTGATCCTTGGGGATATTGTCACTACTTAGAGTGGTCCTTGGGGATTGTGTCAATATTTAGAGTGATCTTTGGGGATTGTGTCACTATTTAGAGTGATCCTTAGGGATTGTGTCACTATTTAGAGTGATCCTTGGGTATTGTGACACTATTTAGAGTGATCCTTGGGGATTGTGACACTATTTAGAGTGATCCTTTGGGATTGTGCCACTATTTAGAGTGATCTTTGGGGATTGTGTCACTATTTAGAGTGATCCTTGGGGATTGTGTCACTATTTAGAGTGATCCTTGGGGATTGTGTCACTATTTAGAGTGATCTTTGGGGATTGTGTCACTATTTAGAGTGATCTTTGGGGATTGTGTCACTATTTAGAGTGATCCTTGGGGATTGTGTCACTATTTAGAGTGATCTTTGGGGATTGTGTCACTATTTAGAGAGATCCTTGGGGATCGTGTCACTATTTAGAGTGATCTTTGGGGATTGTGTCACTATTTAGAGTGATTCTTGGGGATTGTCACACTATTTAGAGTGATCCTTGGGGATTGTGACACTATTTAGAGTGATCTTTGGGGATTGCGTCACTATTTAGAGTGTTCCTTGGGGATTGTGAAACTATTTAGCGTGATCTTGGGGATTGTGTCACTATTTAGAGTGATCTTTGGGGATTGTGTCACTATTTAGAGTGATCCTTGGGGATTGTGTCACTATTTAGAGTGATCTTTGGGGATTGTGTCACTATTTAGAGAGATCCTTGGGGATCGTGTCACTATTTAGAGTGATCTTTGGGGATTGTGTCACTATTTAGAGTGATTCTTGGGGATTGTCACACTATTTAGAGTGATCCTTGGGGATTGTGACACTATTTAGAGTGATCTTTGGGGATTGCGTCACTATTTAGAGTGTTCCTTGGGGATTGTGAAACTATTTAGCGTGATCTTGGGGATTGTGTCACTATTCAGAGTGATCCTTGGGGATTGTGTCACTATTTAGAGTGATCCTTGGGGATTGTGTCACTATTTAGAGTGATCCTTTGGGATTGTGTCACTATTTAGAGTGATCCTTTGGGATTGTGTCACTATTTAGAGTGATCCTTGGGGATTGTGTTACTATTTAGAATGATCCTTGGGGATTGTGTCACAATTTAGAGTGATCCATGGGGATTGTGTCAGTATTTAGAGTGATCCTTGGGGATAGTGTCACTACTTAGAGTGGTCCTTGGGGATTGTGTCACTATTTAGAGTGATCCTTGGGGATTGTGTCACGATTTAGGTTGATCTTTGGGAATTGTGTCACTATGTGGAATGATCCTTGCGGATTGTGTCACTATTTAGAGGGATCCTTGGGGATTGTGTCACTATTTAGAGTGATCCTTGGGGATTGTGTCACTATTCAGAGTGATCCTTGGGGATTGTGTCACTATTTAGAGTGATCTTTTGGGATTGTGTCACTATTTAGAGTTATCCTTGGGGATTGTGTTACTATTTAGAATGATCCTTGGGGATTGTGTCACAATTTAGAGTGATCCTTGGGGATTGTGTCACTATTTAGAGTTATCCTTGGGGACTGTGTCACTATTTAGAGTTATCCTTGGGGATTGAGTCACGATTTAGAGTTAGCCTTGGGGATTGTGTCACTATTTACAGTGATCCTTGGGGATTGTGTCACTATTGCGAGTGATCCTTGGGGATTGTGTCACTATTTAGAGCGATGCTTGGGGATTGTGTCAGTCTTTACAGTGATCCTTGGGAATTGTGTCACTATTTTGAGTGATCCTTGGGGATTGTGTCACTATTTACAGTGATCCTTGGGAATTGTGTCACTATTTACAGTGATCCTTGGGGATTGTGTCACTATTTAGAGTGATCCTTGGGGATTGTGTCACTATTTAGAGCGATGCTTGGGGATTGTGTCAGTATTTACAGTGATCCTTGGGAATTGTGTCACTATTTTGAGTGATCCTTGGGGATTGTGTCACTATTTACAGTGATCCTTGGGAATTGTGTCACTATTTACAGTGACCCTTGGGGATTGTGTCTATATTTTCAGTAATCCTAGGGGATCATGTCAGTGTTCAGATTCATTCCTGGGGATTGTGTCACTATTTAGAGTGATCCTTGTGTATTTTGTCACTGCATAGAGAGATCCGTGAGGTATGTGTCAATTTCTAGAGTGATCCTTGGGGATTGTGTCACTATTTAGAGTGATCCTTGGGGATTGTGACACTATTTAGAGTGATCCTTGGGGATTGTGTCACTATTTAGAGTGGTCTTTGGGGATTGCGTCACTATTTAGAGTGATCCTTGGGGATTGTGACACTATTTAGAGTGATCCTTGGGGATTGTGTCACTAATTGGAGTGGTCTTTGTGGAGTGCGTCACTATGTAGTGTGATCCTTGGGGATTGTGACACTATTTAGAGTGACCCTTGGGGATTGTGTCACTATTTAGAGTGATCGTTGGGGATTGTGTCACTACTTAGAGTGATCCTTCGGGATTGTGTCACTATTTAGAGTGATCCTTTGGGATTGTGTCACTATTTAGAGTGATTCTTTGGATTGTGTTTCTATTTAGAATGATCCTTGGGGATTGTGTCACAATTTAGAGTGATCCTTGGGGATTGTGTCAGTATTTAGAGTGATCCTTGGGGATTGTGTCACTATTTAGAGTTGTCCTTGGGGATTTTGTCACTATTAAGAGTGATCCTTGGGGATTGTGTCACTATTTGGAGTGATCCTTGGGGATTGTGTCACTATTTAGGTTGATCTTTGGGAATTGTGTCACTATGTGGAATGATCCTTGGGGATTGTGTCACTAATTAGAGTGATCCTTGGGGATTGTGTCACTGTTTAGAGTAATCCTTGTGTATTGTGTCACTGTTTAGAGTGATCCTTGTATATTGTGTCACTGTATAGAGAGATCCGTGACGTATGTGTCAATTTCCCCAAGGATCATTCCACATAGTGACACAATCCCCAAGGATCACTCTAAATAGTGACACAATCCCCAAGGATCACTCTAAATAGTGACACAATCCACAAGGATCACTCTAAATATTGACACAATCCCCAAGGATCACTCGAAATAGTGACACAATCCCCCAGGATCACTCTAAATAGTGACACAATGGCCAAGGATCACTCTAAATAATGACACAATCCCCAAGGATCACTCTAAATAGTGACACAATCCCCAATGATTAATCTAAATAGTGACACAATCCCCAAGGATCACTCTAAATAGAGACACAATCCCCGAGGATCTCTCTAAATAGTGACACAATCCCCAAGGACCACTCTAAATTATGACACAATCCCCAAGGATCACTCTAAATAGTGACACAATCCCCAATGATTAATCTAAATAGTGACACAGTCCCCAAGGATCACTCTAAATAGTGACACAATCCCCAAGGATCTCTCTAAAGAGCGACACAATCCCCAAGGATCACTCTAAATACTGACACAATCCCCAAGGATCACTCTAAATAGTGACACAATCCCCAAGGATCACTCTAAATAGTGACACAATCCACAAGGATCACTCTAAATATTGACACAATCCCCAAGGATCACTCGAAATAGTGACACAATCCCCCAGGATCACTCTAAATAGTGACACAATGGCCAAGGATCACTCTAAATAATGACACAATCCCCAAGGATCACTCTAAATAGTGACACAATCCCCAATGATTAATCTAAATAGTGACACAATACGCAAGGATCACTCTAAATAGTGACACAATCCCCAAGGATCACTCTAAATAGAGACACAATCCCCGAGGATCTCTCTAAATAGTGACACAATCCCCAAGGACCACTCTAAATTATGACACAATCCCCAAGGATCACTCTAAATAGTGACACAATCCCCAATGATTAATCTAAATAGTGACACAGTCCCCAAGGATCACTCTAAATAGTGACACAATCCCCAAGGATCTCTCTAAAGAGCGACACAATCCCCAAGGATCACTCTAAATACTGACACAATCCCCAAGGATCACTCGAAATAGCGACACAATCCCCAAGGATCACTCTAAATACTGAGATAATCCCCAAGGATCACTTTAAATAGTGACACAATTGCCAAGGATGACTCTAAATAATGACACAATCCCCAAGGATCACTCTAAATAGTGACACAATCCCCAAGGATCACTCTAAATAGTGACAAAATCCCCAGGGATCACTCTAAATAGTGACACAATCCCCAAGGATCACTCTAAATAGTGACACAATCCCCAAGGATCACTCTAAATAGTGACACAATCCACAAGGATCACTCTAAATAGTGACACAATCCCCAAGGATCACTCTAAATCGTGGCACAATCCCCAAGGATAACTCTAAATAGTGACACAATCCCCAAGGATCACTCTAAATAGTGACACAATCCCCAAGGATCACTCCAAATAGTGACACAATCCCCAAGGATCACTCTAAATACTGACACAATCCCGAAGGATCACTCTAAATAGTGACACAATCCCCAAAGATAACTCTAAATAGTGACACAATCCCCAAGGATCACTCTAAATAGAAATCATAGAAACCCTACAGTGCAGAAGGAGGCCATTCGGCCCATCGAGTCTGCACCGACCACATTCCCACCCAGGCCCTACCCCCACATATATTACCCGCTAATCCCTCTAACCTACACATCCCAGGACTCTAAGGGGCAATTTTTAACCTGGCCAATCAACCTAACCCGCACATCTTTGGACTGTGGGAGGAAACCGGAGCACCCGGAGGAAACCCACGCAGACACGAGGAGAATGTGCAAACTCCACAGAGACAGTGATCCGAGCCGGGAATCGAACCCGGGACCCTGGAGCTGTGAAGCAGCAGTGCTAACCACTGTGCTACCGTGCCGCCCTAAATCACTCTAAATAGGATCAATCTCAATAGTGACACAATCCCCAAGGATCACTCTAAATACTGACACAACCCCCAAGGATCGCTCTCAATAGCGACACAATCCCCAAGGATCATTCTAAATAGTGACACAATCCCTGAGGATCCCTCTCAATAGTGACACAATCCCCAAGGATCACACTAAATAGTGACACAATCCCCAAGGATCACTCTAAATAGTGACACAATCCCCAAGGATCATTCTAAATTGTGACACAATCCCCAAGGATAACTCTAAATACTGACACAATCCCCAAGGATCACTCTAAATAGTGACACAATCCCCAAGGATCACTCTAAATAGTGACACAATCCCCAAGGATCATTCTAAATAGTGACACAATCCCCAAGGATAACTCTAAATAGTGACACAATCCCCAAGGATCACTCCAAATAGTGACACAATCCCCAAGGATCTCTCAAAATAGTGACACAATCCCCAAGAATCACTCTAAATAGTGACACAATCCCCAAGGATCACTCTAAATAGTGACACAATCCCCAAGGATCACTCTAAATAGAGACACAAACCACAAGGATCACTCTAAATAGTGACACAATCCCCGAGGATCACTCTAAATAGTGACACAATCCCCATGGATCACTCTAAATAGTGTCACAATCCCCAAGGATCTTTCTAAATACTGACACAATTCCCAAGGATCACTCTCAATAGTGACACAATCCCCAAGGATCACTCTCAATAGTGACACAATCCCCAAGGATCAGTCTAAATAGTGACACAATCCCCAAGGTTCACTTTCAATAGTGACACAATTCCCAAGGGTCACTTTCAATAGTGACACAATCCCCAAAGTTCACTCTAAATAGTGACGCAATACCCAAGAATCACTCTAAAAATTGACACTACCCTCAAGGACCACATCCAAATTGTGACACAAACCCCAATGATCACTCTAAATAGTGACACAATCCCCAAGGATCACTCTAAATAACGACACAATCCCCATGGATCACTCTAAATAGTGACACAATCCCCAAGGGTCACTCCAAATAGTGGCACAATCCACAAGTAACATTCTAAAGAGTGACACAATCCCCAAGGATCACTCTAAGTAGTGACTCAATCCCCAAAGATCACTCTAAATAGTGACACAATCCCCAAGGATCACTCTAAATAGTGACACAATCCCCAAGGATTACTCTAAATAGTGACACAGTCCCCAAGGATCCCTCTAAATAGTGACACAATTCCCAAGGGTCACTATTAATAGTGACACAATCCACAAGTATCATTCTAAGTAGTGACACAATTCCCAAGGATCACTTTAAATAGTGATACAATCCCCAAGGATCACTCTAAATAGTGACACAATCCCCAAAGATCACTCTAAATCGTGACAGAGTCAAGTCGTGCCTCACTAATTTGATAATTTTTTTTTAGGAGGTATCTAATTTTGTTGATGAAGTTCGGGCAGTTGATGTCATATGCATGGATTTTAGTAAGTTGTTTGATAAGGTCCCCCATGGGAGGTTTAAGAAGAAAGTAAGGAGGTGTGGGATAGAGGGAAAGTTAGCCGATTGGATAGGTAACTGGCTGTCTGATCGAAGACAGAGGGTGATGGTGGATGGAAAATTTTCGGATTGGAGGCAGGTTGCTAGCGGAGTGCCGCAGGGATCAGTGCTTGGTCCTCTGCTCTTTGTGATTTTTATCAATGACTTAGAGGAGGGGGCTGAAGGGTGGATCACTAAATTTGCTGGTGACACCAAGATTGGTGGAGGAGTGGATGAGGTGGAGGGCTGTTGTAGGCTGCAAAGAGACATAGATAGGATTTGGGCGGCACGGTAGCACAGTGGTTAGCAGTGCTGCTTCACAGCTCCAGGGTCCTGGGTTCGGTTCCCGGCTCGGGTCACTGTCTGTGTGGAGTTTGCACATTCTCCTCATGCCTGCGTGGGTTTCCTCCGGGTGCTCCGGTTTCCTCCCACAGTCCAAAGATGTGCAGGTTAGGTTGATTGGCCAGGTTAAAAATTGCCCCTTAGAGTCCTGGGATGCGTCGGTTAGAGGGATTAGCGGGTAAATATGTGGGGGTAGGGCCTGGGTGGGATTGTGGTCGGTGCAGACTCGATGGGCCGAATGGCCTCCTTCTGCACTGTAGGGTTTCTATGATTTCTATGATTTCTAAGGATGCAGAGCTGGGCTGAAAAATGGCAAATGGAGTTTAACCCTGATAAATGTGAGGTGATTCATTTTGGTAGGACAAATTTAAATGTGGATTACAGGATCAAAGGTAGGGTTCTGAAGACTGTGGAGGAACAGACAGATCGTGGGGTCCATATCCACAGATCTCTAAAAGTTGCCACTCAAGTGGAGAGAGCTGTGAAGAACGCCTCGAGTGTGTTACCTTTTATTAACAGGGGGTTGGAGTTTAAGAGCCATGGGGTTATGCTGCAACTGTACAGGATCTTGGTGAGACCACATTTGGAATATTGTGTGCAGTTCTGGTCACCTCACTATAAGAAGGATGTGGAAGCGGTGGAAGGAGTGCAGAGGAGATTTACCAGGATGCTGCCTGGTTTGGAGGGTAGGTCTTATGAGGAAAGGTTTGCGGGAGCTAGGGCTGTTCTCTCTGGAGCGGAGGTGACTGAGGGGAGACTTAATAGAGGTTGATAAAATGATGAAGGGGATAGATAGAGTGAACGTTCAAAGACTATTTCCTCGGGTGGATGGAGCAATTACAAGGGGGGCTAACTATAGGGTTCGTGGTGGGAGATATAGGAAGGATATCAGAGGTAGGTTCTTTACGCAGTGAGTGGTTGGGGTGTGGAATGGACTGCCTGCAGTGATAGTGGAGTCAGACACTTTAGGAACATTTAAGCGGTTATTGCATAGGCACATGGAGCACACCAGGATGATAGGGAGTGGGATAGCTTGATCTTGGTTTCAGATAAAGCTCGGCACAACATCGTGGGCCGAAGGGCTTGTTCTGTGCTGTACTGTTCCATGTTGTATGTTCTTAATAGTGACACAATCCCCAAGGATCACTCTAAATAGTGACACAATCCCCAAGGATCACTCTAAATAGTGACACAATCCCTAAGGATCACTCTAAATAGAGACACAAACCCCAAGGATCACTTTAAATAGTGACACAATCCCCAAGGATCATTCCAAATACTGACACAATCCCCAAGGACCACTCTCAATCGTGACACAATCCCCAAGTACCACTCTCAATAGTGACACAATCCCCATGGATCACTCTAAATAGTGACACAATCCCCAAGGATCACTTTCAATAGTGACACAAGCCCCAAGGCTCACTCTAAATAGTGACACAATCGCCAAGGATCACTCTAAATAGTGACACAATCCCCAAGGATCACTTTCAATAGTGACACAATCGCCAAGGATCACTCTAAATAGTGACACAATCCGCAAGGATCACTCTAAATAGTGACACAAAACCCAAGGATCACTCTAAATAGTTACACAATCCCGAAGGATCATTCTAAATAGTGACAGAATCCCCAAGGATCACACTGAATAGAGACACAATCCCCAAGGATCACTCTAAAGAGTGACACAATCCACAAGGATCACTCTAAATACTGACACAATCCCCAAGGAACACTCTAGAGAGTGACACAATTCCCAAGGGTCACTCTAAATAGTGATACAATTCCCAAGGGTCACTCTAAATAGTGACACAATACCCAGGAATCACTCTAAAAATTGACACAACCCTCAAGGGCCACATCCAAATTGTGACACAAACCCCAAGGATCACTCTATATAGTGACAGAATCCCCAAGGATCACTCTAAATAGAGACACAATCCCCAAGGATCACTCTCAATACTGACACAATCCCCAACGATCACTCTAAATAGTGACACAATACCCAAGAATCACTCTAAAAATTGACACAACCCTCAAGGACCACATCCAAATTGTGATACAAACCCCAATGATCACTCTAAATAGTGACACAATCCCCAAGGATCACTCCACATAGTGACACAATTCCCAAGGGTCACTCTAAATAGTGACACAATCCCCAAGGATCACTCTAAATAACGACACAATCCCCATGGATCACTCTCAATAGTGACACAATCCCCAAGGATCACTCTAAATAGTGACACAATCCCCAAGGATCACTTTCAATAGTGACACAATCCCCAAGGCTCACTCTAAATAGTGACACAATCCCCAAGGATCACTCTAAATAGTGACACAATCCCCAAGGATCACTTTCAATAGTGACACAATCCCCAAGGATCACTCTAAATAGTGACACAATCCGCAAGGATCACTCTAAATAGTGACACAAAACCCAAGGATCACTCTAGATAGTTACACAATTCCCAAGGCTCATTCTAAATAGTGACAGAATCCCCAAGGATCACTCCAAATACTGACACAATTCCCAAGGGTCACTCTAAATAGTGACAGAATCCCCAAGGATCACTCTAAATAACGACACAATCCCCATGGATCACTCTAAATAGTGACACAATCCCCAAGGGTCACTCTAAATAGTGGCACAATCCACAAGGATCACTCCAAATAGTGACACAATTCCCAAGGGTCACTCTAAATAGTGACACAATCCACAAGTATCATTCTAAGTAGTGGCACAATCCCCAAGGATCACTCTAAATAGTAACACAATCCCCAAGGATCACTCTAAATTGTGACACAGTCCACAAGGATCACTCCAAATAGTGACACAATTCCCAAGGGTCACTCTAAATAGTGACACAATCCACAAGTATCATTCTAAATAGTGACACAATCCCCAAGGATCACTCTAAATAGTGACACAATCCCCAAGGATCACTCCAAATAGTGACACAATTCCCAAGGGTCACTCTTAATAGTGACACAATCCACAAGTATCATTCTAAATAGTGACACAATCCCCAAGGATCACTTTAAATAGTGACACAATCCCCAAGGATCACTCTAAATAGTTACGCAATCCCGAAGGATCACTCTAAATCGTGACAGGGTCAAGTCGTGCCTCACTAATTTGATACAAAATTTTTAGGAGGTCTCTAATTTTGTTGATGAAGTTCGTGCAGTTGATGTCATATGCATGGATTTTAGTAAGTCGTTTGATAAGGTCCCCCATGGGAGGTTTATGAAGAAAGTAAGGAGGTGTGGGATAGAGGGAAAGTTGGCCGATTGGATAGGTAACTGGCTGTCTGATCGAAGACAGAGGGTGATGGTGGATGGAAAATTTTCGGATTGGAGGCAGGTTGCAAGCGGAGTGCCGCAGGGGTCAGTGCTTGGTCCTCTGCTCTTTGTGATTTTTATCAATGACATAGAGGAGGGGGCTGAAGGGTGGATCACTAAATTTGCTGGCGACACCAAGATTGGTGGAGTAGTGGATGAGGTGGAGGGCTGTTGTAGGCTGCAAAGAGACATAGATAGGATTTGGGCGGCACGGTAGCACAGTGGTTAGCACTGCTGCTTCACAGCTCCAGGGTCCTTGGTTCGATTCCCGGCTCGGGTCACTGTCTGTGTGGAGTTTGCACATTCTCCTCATGTCAGCGTGGGTTTCCTCCGGGTGCTCCGGTTTCCTCCCACAGTCCAAAGATGTGCAGGTTAGGTTGATTGGCCAGGTTAAAAATTGCCCCTTAGAGTCCTGGGATGCGTAGGTTAGAGGGATTAGCGGGTAAATATGTGGGGGTAGGGCCTGGGTGGGATTGTGGTCGGTGCAGACTCGATGGGCCGAATGGCCTCCTTCTGCACTGTAGGGTTTCTATGATTTCTATGATTTCTAAGGATGCAGAGCTGGGCTGAAAAATGGCAAATGGAGTTTAACCCTGATAAATATGAGGTGATTCATTTTGGTAGGACAAATTTAAATGTGGATTACAGGATCAAAGGTAGGGTTCTGAAGACTGTGAAGGAACAGACAGACCGTGGGGTCCATATCCACAGATCTCTAAAAGTTGCCACTCAAGTGGAGAGAGCTGTGAAGAACGCCTCGAGTGTGTTACCTTTTATTAACAGGGGGTTGGAGTTTAAGAGCCATGGGGTTATGCTGCAACTGTACAGGACATTGGTGAGACCACATTTGGAATATTGTGTGCAGTTCTGGTCACCTCACTATAAGAAGGATGTGGAAGCGGTGGAAGGAGTGCAGAGGAGACTTACCAGGATGCAGCCTGGTTTGGAGGGGAGGTCTTATGAGGAAAGGTTGCGGGAGCTAGGGCTGTTCTCTCTGGAGCGGAGGTGGCTGAGGGGAGACTTAATAGAGGTTGATAAAATGATGAAGGGGATAGATAGAGTGAACGTTCAAAGACTATTTCCTCGGGCGGATGGAGCTATTACAAGGGGGCCTAACTATAGGGTTCGTGGTGGGAGATATAGGAAGGATATCAGAGGTAGGTTCTTTACGCAGTGCGTGGTTGGGGTGTGGAATGGACTGCCTGCAGTGATAGTGGAGTCAGACACTTTAGGAACATTTAAGCGGTTATTGGATAGGCACATGGAGCACACCAGGATGATAGGGAGTGGGATAGCTTGATCTTGGTTTCAGATAAAGTTCTGCACAACATAGTGGGCCGAAGGGCCTGTTCTGTGCTGTACTGTTCCATGTTCTATGTTCTTAATAGTGACACAATCCCCAAGGATCACGCTAAATAGTGACATAATCCCCAAGGATCACTCTAAATAGTGACACAATCCCTAAGGATCACTCGAAATAGTGACACAATCCCCAAGGATGACTCTAAATAGTGACACAATCCCCATGGATCACTCTAAATAGTGACACAATCCCCAAGGATCACTCTAAATAGTGACACAATCCCCAAGGATGACTCTAAATAGTGACACAATCCCCATGGATCACTCTAAATAGTGACACAATCCCCAAGGATCACTCTAAATAGTGACACAATCCCTAAGGATCACTCTAAATTGAGACACAAACCCCAAGGATCACTCTAAATAGTGACACAATCCCCAAGGATCACTCTAAATAGTGCCACAATCCCCAAGGATCACTCTAAATAGTGACACAATCCCCAAGGATGACTCTAAATAGTGACACAATCCCCATGGATCACTCTAAATAGTGACACAATCCCCAAGGATCACTCTAAATAGTGACACAATCCCTAAGGATCACTCTAAATAGAGACACAAACCCCAAGGATCACTCTAAATAGTGACACAATCCCCAAGGATCACTCTAAATAGTGCCACAATCCCCAAGGATCACTATAAATAGTGACACAATCCCCAAGGATGACTCTAAATAGTGACACAATCCCCAAGGATCATTCTAAATACTGACACAATCCCCAAGGATCACTCTCAATAGTGACCCAATCCCCAAGGATCACTCTCAATAGTGACACAATCCCCATGGATCACTCTAAATAGTGACACAATCCCCAAGGATCACTCTAAATAGTGACACAATCCCCAAGGATCACTTTCAATAGTGACACAATCCCCAAGGATCACTCTAAATAGTGACACAATCCGCAGGGATCACTCTAAATAGTGACAGAATCCCCAAGGATCACACTGAATAGAGACACAATCCCCAAGGATCACTCTAAAGAGTGACACAATCCCCAAGGATCACTCTAAATACTGACACAATCCCCAAGGAACACTCTGAATAGTGACACAATTCCCAAGGGTCACTCTAAATAGTGATACAATTCCCAAGGGTCACTCTAAATAGTGACACAATACCCAGGAATCACTCTAAAAATTGACACAACCCTCAAGGGCCACATCCAAATTGTGACACAAACCCCAAGGATCACTCTATATAGTGACAGAATCCCCAAGGATCACTCTAAATAGTGACACAATACCCAAGAATCACTCTAAAAATTGACACAACCCTCAAGGACCACATCCAAATTGTGACACAAACCCCAATGATCACTCTAAATAGTGACACAATCCCCAAGGATCACTCCAAATAGTGACACAATTCCCAAGGGTCACTCTAAATAGTGACACAATCCCCAAGGATCACTCTAAATAACGACACAATCCCCATGGATCACTCTCAGTAGTGACACAATCCCCAAGGATCACTCTAAATAGTGACACAATCCCCAAGGATCACTTTCAATAGTGACACAATCCCCAAGGCTCACTCTAAATAGTGACACAATCCCCAAGGATCACTCTAAATAGTGACACAATCCCCAAGGATCATTTTCAATAGTGACACAATCCCCAAGGATCTATCTAAATAGTGATACAATGCGCAAGGATCACTCTAAATAGTGACACAAAACCCAAGGATCACTCTAAATAGTTACACAATCCCCAAGGATCATTCTAAATAGTGACAGAATCCCCAAGGATCACACTGAATAGAGACACAATCCCCAAGGATCACTCTAAAGATTGACACAATCCCCAAGGATCACTCTAAATACTGACACAATCCCCAAGGAACACTCTAAATAGTGACACAATTCCAAAGGGTCACTCTAAATAGTGATACAATCCCCAAGGATCACTCTAAATAGTGACACAATACCCAAGAATCACTCTAAAAAATGACACAACCCTCAAGGACCACATCCAAATTGTGACACAAACCCCAATGATCACTCTAAATAGTGACACAATCCCCAAGGATCACTCCAAATAGTGACACAATTCCCAAGGGTCACTCTAAATAGTGACACAATCCCCAAGGATCACTCTAAATAACGACACAATCCCCATGGATCACTCTAAATAGTGACACAATCCGCAAGGGTCACTCTAAATAGTGGCACAATCCACAAGGGTCACTCCAAATAGTGACAGAATTCCCAAGGGTCACTCTAAATAGTGACACAATCCACAAGTATCATTCTAAGTAGTGACACAATCCCCAAGGATCACTCTAAATAGTAACACAATCCCCAAGGATCACTCTAAATAGTGACACAATCCACAAGGATCACTCCAAATAGTGACACAATTCCCAAGGGTCACTCTAAATAGTGACACAATCCACAAGTATCATTCTAAATAGTGACACAATCCCCAAGGATCACTCAAATAGTGACCCAATCCCCAAGGATCACTCCAAATAGTGACACAATTCCCAAGGGTCACTCTTAATAGTGACACAATCCACAAGTATCATTCTAAATAGTGACACAATCCCCAAGGATCACTTTAAATAGTGACACAATCCCCAAGGATCACTCTAAATAGTGACACAATCCCGAAGGATCACTCTAAATCCTGACAGAGTCAAGTCGTGCCTCACTAATTTGATTTAAAAAATTTAGGAGGTATCTAATTTTGTTGATGAAGTTCGGGCAGTTGATGTCATCTGCATGGATTTTAGTAAGTCGTTTGATAAGGTCCCCCATGGGAGGTTTATGAAGAAAGTAAGGAGGTGTGGGATAGAGGGAAAGTTGGCCGATTGGATAGGTAACTGGCTGTCTGATCGAAGACAGAGGGTGATGGTGGATGGAAAATTTTCGGATTGGAGGCAGGTTGCTCGCGGAGTGCCGCAGGGATCAGTGTTTGGTCCTCTGCACTTTGTGATTTTTATCAATGACTTAGAGGAGGGGGCTGAAGGGTGGATCACTAAATTTGCTGGTGACACCAAGATTGGTGGAGTAGTGGATGAGGTGGAGGGCTGTTGTAGGCTGCAAAGAGACATAGATAGGATTTGGGCGGCACGGTAGCACAGTGGTTAGCACTGCTGCTTCACAGCTCCAGGGTCCTGGGTTCGATTCCCGGCTCGGGTCACTGTCTGTGTGGAGTTTGCACATTCTCCTCATGTCTGCGTGGGTTTCCTCCGGGTGCTCCGGTTTCCTCCCACAGTCCAAAGATGTGCAGGTTAGGTTGATTGGCCAGGTTAAAAATTGCCCCTTAGAGTCCTGGGATGCGTAGGTTAGAGGGATTAGCGGGTAAATATGTGGGGGTAGGGCCTGGGTGGGATTGTGGTCGGTGCAGACTCGATGGGCCGAATGGCCTCCTTCTGCACTGTAGGGTTTCTATGATTTCTATGATTTCTAAGGATGCAGAGCTGGGCTGAAAAATGGCAAATGGAGTTTAACCCTGATAAATGTGAGGTGATTCATTTTGGTTGGACAAATTTAAATGTGGATTACAGGGTCAAAGGTAGGGTTCTGAAGACTGTGGAGGAACAGACAGATCGTGGGGTCCATATCCACAGATCTCTAAAAGTTGCCACTCAAGTGGAGAGAGCTGTGAAGAACGCCTCTAGTGTGTTACCTTTTATTAACAGGGGGTTGGAGTTTAAGAGCCATGGGGTTATGCTGCATCTGTACAGGACCTTGGTGAGACCACATTTGGAATATTGTGTGCAGTTCTGGTCACCTCACTATAAGAAGGATGTGGAAGCGCTGGAAAGAGTGCAGAGGAGACTTACCAGGATGGAGCCTGGTTTGGAGGGTAGGTCTTATGAGGAAAGGTTTGCGGGAGCAAGGGCTGTTCTCTCTGGAGCGGAGGTGGCTGAGGGGAGACTTAATAGAGGTTGCTAAAATGATGAAGGGGATAGATAGAGTGAACGTTCAAAGACTATTTCCTCGGGTGGATGGAGCTATTACAAGGGGCCTAACTATAGGGTTCGTGGTGGGAGATATAGGAAGGATATCAGAGGTAGGTTCTTTGCGCAGTGAGTGGTTGGGGTGTGGAATGGACTGCCTGCAGTGATAGTGGAGTCAGACACTTTAGGAACAGTTAAGCGGCTATTGGATAGGCACATGGAGCACACCAGGATGATAGGGAGTGGGATAGCTTGATCTTGGTTTCAGATAAAGCTCGGCACAACATCGTGGGCCGAAGGGCCTGTTCTGTGCTGTACTGTTCCATGTTCTATGTTCTTAATAGTGACACAATCCCCAAGGATCACTCTAAATAGTGACACAAACCCCAGGGATCACTCTAAATAGTGACACAATCCCCAAGGATCACTCTAAATAGTGCCACAAACCCCAAGGATCACTCTAAATAGTGACACAATCCCCAAGGATGACTCTAAATAGTGATACAATCCCCAAGGATCATTCTAAATACTGACACAATCCCCAAGGATCACTCTCAATAGTGACACAATCCCCAAGGATCACTCTCAATAGTGACACAATCCACAAGGATCACTCTAAATAGTGACACAATCCCCAAGGATCACTTTCAATAGTGACACAATCCCCAAGGATCACTCTCAATAGTGACACAATCCCCAAGGATCACTCTAAATGGTGACACTATCCCCAAGGATCACTTTCAATAGTGACACAATCCCCAAGGATCACTCTAAATAGTGACACAATCCGCAAGGATCACTCTAAATAGTGACACAAAACCCAAGGATCACTCTAAATAGTTACACAATCCCCAAGGATCATTCTAAATAGAGACACAATCCCCAAGGATCACTCTAAAGAGTGACACAATTCCCAAGGATAACTCTAAATAGTGACACAATCCCCAAGGAACAATCTAAATAGTGACACAATTCCCAAGGGTCACTCTAAATAGTGATATAATCCCCAAGGATCACTCTAAATAGTGACACAATACCCAGGAATCACTCTAAAAATTGACACAACCCTCAAGGACCACATCCAAATTGTGACACAAACCCCAATGATCACTCAAAATAGTGGCACAATCCCCAAGGATCACTCCAAATAGTGACACAATTCCCAAGGATCACTCTAAATAGTGACACAATCCCCAAGGATCACTCTAAATAACGACACAATCCCCATGGATCACTCTAAATAGTGACACAATCCCCAAGGGTCACTCTAAATAGTGGCACAATCCACAAGGATCACTCCAAATAGTGACACAATTCCCAAGGCTCACTCTAAATAGTGACACAATCCACAAGTAACATTCTAAATAGTGACACAATCCCCAAGGATCACTCTAAGTAGTGACACAATCCCCAAGGATCACTCTAAATAGTGACACAATCCCCAAGGATCACTCTAAATAGTGACACAATCCCCAAGGATCACTCCAAATAGTGACACAATTCCCAAGGGTCACTCCAAATAGTGACACAATCCACAAGTATCATTCTAAATAGTGACACAATCCCCAAGGATCACTCTAAATAGTGACACAATCCACAAGTAACATTCTAAATAGTGACATAATCCCCAAGGATCACTTTAAATAGTGACACAATCCCCAAGGATCACTCTAAACAGTGACACAATCCCCAAGGATCACTCTACATCGTGACAGAGTCAAGTCGTGCCTCACTAATTTGAGAAAAACCTTTTAGGAGGTATCTAATTTTGTTGATGAAGTTCGGGCAGTTGATGTCATATGCATGGATTTTAGTAAGTCGTTTGATATGGTCCCCCATGGGAGGTTTATGAAGAAAGTAAGGAGGTGTGGGATAGAGGGAAAGTTGGCCGATTGGATAGATAACTGGCTGCCTGATCGAAGACAGAGGGTGATGGTGGATGGAATAATTTCGGATTGGAGGCAGGTTGCTAGCGGAGTGCCGCAGGGGTCAGTGCTTGGTCCTCTGCTCTTTGTGATTTTTATCAATGACTTAGAGGAGGGGGCTGAAGGGTGGATCACTAAATTTGCTGGTGACACCAAGATTGGTGGAGTAGTGGATGAGGTGGAGGGCTGTTGTAGGCTGCAAAGAGACATAGATAGGATGCAGAGCTGGGCTGAAAAATGGCAAATGGAGTTTAACCCTGATAAATGTGAGGTGATTCATTTTGGTAGGACAAATTTAAATGTGGATTACAGGGTCAAAGGTAGGGTTCTGAAGACTGTGGAGGAACAGACAGATCGTGGGGTCCATATCCACAGATCTCTAAAAGTTGCCACTCAAGTGGAGAGAGCTGTGAAGAACGCCTCAAGTGTGTTAGCTTTTATTAACAGGGGGTTGGAGTTTAAGAGCCATGGGGTTATGCTGCATCTGTACAGGACCTTGGTGAGACCACATTTGGAATATTGTGTGCAGTTCTGGTCACCTCACTATAAGAAGGATGTGGAAGCGCTGGAAAGAGTGCAGAGGAGACTTACCAGGATGCTGCCTGGTTTGGAGGGTAGGTCTTATGAGGAAAGGTTGCGGGAGTAGGGCTGTTCTCTCTGGAGCGGAGGTGGCTGAGGGGAGACTTAATAGAGGTTGATAAAATGATGAAGGGGATAGATAGAGTGAACGTTCAAAGACTATTTCCTCGGGTGGATGGAGCTATTACAAGGGGGCCTAACTATAGGGTTCGTGGTGGGAGATATAGGAAGGATATCAGAGGTAAGTTCTTTACGCAGTGAGTGGTTGGGGTGTGGAATGGACTGCCTGCAGTGATAGTGGAGTCAGACACTTTAGGAACATTTAAGCGGTTATTGGATAGGCACATGGAGCACACCAGGATGATAGGGAGTGGGATAGCTTGATCTTGGTTTCAGATAAAGCTCGGCACAACATCGTGGGCCGAAGGGCCTGTTCTGTGCTGTACTGTTCCATGTTCTATGTTCTTAATAGTGACACAATCCCCAAGGATCACTCTAAATAGTGACACAATCCCCAAGGATCAATCTATACAGTAACACAATCCCCAAGGATCACTCTAAATAGTGTTACAATCCCCAAGGATCACTGTAAACAGTAACACAATCCTCAAGGATCACTGTAAATAGAACATAGAACCTAGAACAGTACAGCACAGAACAGGCCCTTCAGCCCACGATGTTGTGCCGAGCTTTATCTGAAACCAAGATCAAGCTATCCCACTCCCTATCATCCTGGTGTGCTCCATGTGCCTATCCAATAACCGCTGACATGTCCCTAAAGTGTCTGACTCCACTATCTCTGCAGGCAGTCCATTCCACACCCCAACCACTCTCTGCGTTAAGAACCTACCTCTGATATCCTTCCTATATCTCCCACCATGGACCCTATAGTTATGCCCCCTTGTAATAGCTCCATCCACCCGAGGAAATAGTCTTTGAACGTTCACTCTATCTATCCCCTTCATCATTTTAGAAACCTATATTAAGTCTCCCCTCAACCTTCTCAGCTCCAGAGAGAACAGCCCGTGCTCCCTCAACCTTTTCTCATAAGACCTACCCTCCAAACCAGGCAGCATCCTGGTAAATCTCCTTTGCACTTTTTCCAGCGGTTCCCCATCCTTCTTTTCGTGAGGTGACCAGAACTGCACACAATATTCCAAATATGGTCTCATCAAGGTCCTGTACAGTTACAGCATAACCCCACGGCTCTTAAACTCCAGCCCCCTGTTCATAAAAGCTAACACACTATCGGCCTTCTTCACTTGAGTGGCAACCTTTAGAGATCTGTGGATATGGACCCCAAGATCTCTCTGTTCCTCCACAGTCTTCAGAACCCTACCTTTGACCCTGTAATCCACATATAAATTAGTCCTACCAAAATGAATCACCTGACATTTATCAGGGTTAAACTCCATTTGCCATTTTTCAGCCGAGCTTTGCATTCTATCTATGTCTATTTGCAGCCTACAACAGCCCTCCATCTCATCCGCGACTCCACCAATCTTGGTGTCATCAGCAAATTTACTGATCCACCCTTCAGCCCCCTCCAAGTCATTCAAAATAATCACAAAGAGCAGAGGACAAAGCACTGATCCCTGTGGCACTCTGCTAGCAACCTGCCTCCAATCCGAAAATTTTCCATCCACCACCACCCTCTGTCTTCGATCAGACAGCCAGTTACCTATCCAATCGGCCAACTTTCCCTCTATCCCACACCTCCTCACTGTCATCATAAGCCGACCATAGGGGACCTTATCAAACGCCTTACTAAAATCCATGTATATGACGTCAACTGCACTACCTTCATCAACACACTTAGTTACCTCCTCAAAAAATTCAATCAAATTTGTGAGGCACGACTTGCCCTTCACGAATCCGTGCTGACTATCCCGGATTAATCCGCATCTTTCTAAGTGGTCGTAAATCCCATCCCTAAGGACCTTTTCCATCAATTTACCAACCACCGAAGTAAGACTAACCGGTCTATAATTACCAGGGTCATTCCTATTCCCTTTCTTAAACAGAGGAACAACATTCACCACTCTCCAGTCCTCTGGCACCATCCCCGTGGACAACGAGGACCCAAAGATCAAAGCGAAAGGCTCTACAATCTCATCCCGTGCCTCCCAAAGAATCCTAGGATATATTTCATCAGGCCCAGGGGACTTATCGACCTTCAGTTTATTCAAAACTGCCAGGACATCCTCCCTCCGAACATCTATTTCCTCCAGCCTATTAGCCTGTAACACCTTCTCTTCCTCAAGAACATGGCCCCTCTCCTTGGTGAACACTGACGAAAAGTATTCATTCATCACCACTCCTATCTCTACTGACTCCATACACAAGATCCCACGACTATCCTTGACCGGCGCTAACCTCACCCTGGTCATTCTTTTATTGCTCACATAAGAGTAAAAAGCCTTAGGGTTTTCCTTGATCCGACTCGCCAAAGACTTCTCATGTCCCCTCCTAGCTCTCCTAAGCCCCTTTTTCAGCTCATTCCTTGCTAACTTGTAACCCTCAATCGAGCCAACTGAACCTTGTTTCCTCATCCCTACATAAGCTTCCCTCTTCCTTTTCACAAGACATCCTACCTCTTTCGTGAACCATGGTTCCCTCACTCGGCCATTTCCTCCCTGCCTGACAGGGACATACCTATCATGGAAACCCAGTATATGTTCCTTGAAAAAGAACAAAGAACAATGAACAAAGAACAGTGCAGCACAGGAAACAGGCCCTTCGGCCCTCCAAGCCTGTGCCGCTCCTTGGTCCAACTAGGCCAATCGTTTGTATCCCTCCATTCCCAGGCTGCTCATGTGACTATCCAGGTAAGTCTTAAACGATGTCAGCGTGCCTGCCTCCACCACCCTACTTGGCAGCGCATTCCAGGCCCCCACCACCCTCTGTGTAAAAAACGTCCCTCTGATATCTGAGTTATACGTCGCCCCTCTCACCTTCAGCCCGTCACCTCTGACCTGGGAAAAAGCTTCCCACTGTTCACCCTATCTATACCCTTCATAATCTTGTACACCTCTATTAGATCTCCCCTCATTCTCCGTCTTTCCAAGGAGAACAACCCCAGTCAACCCAATCTCTCCTCATAGCTAAGACCCTCCATACCAGGCAACATCCTGGTAAAACTTCTCCGCACTCTCTCTAACGCCTCCACGTCCTTCTGGTAGTGCGGCGACCAGAACTGGACGCAGTACTCCAAATGTGGCCTAACCAGTGTTCTATACAGCTGCATCATCAGACTCCAGCTTTTATACTCTATACCCCGTCCTATAAACGCAAGCATACCATATGCCTTCTTCACCACCTTCTCCACCTGTGTTGCCACCTTCAAGGATTTGTAGACTTGCACACCTAGGTCCCTCTGTGTTTCTATACTCCCCTGATGACTCTGCCATTTATTGTATAACTCCTCCCTACATTATTTCTTCCAAAATGCATCACTTCGCATTTATCCGGATTAAACTCCATCTGCCACCTCTCCGCCCAATTTTCCAGCCTATCTATATCCTGCTGTATTGCCCGACAATGCTCTTCGCTATCCGCAATTCCAGCCATCTTTGTGTCATCCACAAACTTGCTGATTACACCAGTTACACCTTCTTCCAAATCATTTATGTATATCACAAATAGCAGAGGCCCCAGTCCAGAGCCCTGCGGAACACCACTGGTCACAGACCTCCAGCCGGAAAAAGACCCTTCGACCACTACCCTCTGTCTCCTACGGCCAAGCCAGTTCTCCACCCATCTAGCCACTTCTCCTTGTATCCCATGAGCCTTAACCTTCTTAACCAACCTGCCATGTGGGACTTTGTCAAATGCCTTACTGAAATCCACATAGACGACATCCACGGCCCTTCCTTCGTCAACCGTTTTTGTCACTTCCTCAAAAAACTCCACCAAATTTGTAAGGCACGACTTCCCTCTTACAAAACCATGCTGTCTGTCACTAATGAGATTGTTCCGTTCTAAATGCACATACATCCTGTCTCTAAGAATCCTCTCCTACCACGGACGTCAAGCTCACCGGCCTATAATTTCCTGGGTTATCCCTGCTACCCTTCTTAAACAACGGGACCACATTCGCTATCCTCCAATCCTCAGAGACCTCACCCGTGTCCAAAGAAGCGACAAAGATTTCCGTCAGAGGCCCAGCAATTTCATCTCTCGTCTCCCTGAGCAGTCGAGGATAGATGCCATCAGGCCCTGGGGCTTTGTCAGTTTTAATGTTCCCTAAAAAACCTAACACTTCCTCTCTTGTAATGGAGATTTTCTCTAACGGGTCAACACCTCCCTCCGAGACACTCCCGGTTAACTCGCCCCTCTCCTTCGTGAATACCGATGCAAAGTATTCATTTAGGATCTCCCCTATTCCCTTGGGTTCTAAGCATAATCCCCCTCCTTTGTCCCTGAGAGGTCCGATTTTCTCCCTGACAACTCTTTTGTTCCTAACGTATGAATAGAATGCCTTAGGATTCTCCTTAATCCTGCCTGCCAAGAACATCTCGTGACCTCTTTTTGCCCTTCTAACTTCCCGTTTTAGTTCTTTCCTACTCTCTCTGTATTCCTCCAGAGCTCCATCTGTTTTCAGTTGCCTGGACTGAACGTATGCCTCCCTTTTCATTTTAATCAGATCCTCAATTTCCCTGGTTATCCACGGCTCAGGAATCCTACCTTTCCTATCTTTCCTTTTTACAGGCACATGCCTATCCTGCAGCCTTATCAATAGTTCCTTAAAAGACTCCCACATGCCAGACGCGGACGTACCCTCGAACATCCTCTCCCAGGAAAAGTTCCACTTTTCATCCGTGCCTTTCCCTGACAGTTTCTGTTCCCAACTTATGCCCCCTAATTCTTGCCTAATCGCATCATAATTACCTCTCCCCCAATTGTAAACCTTGCCCTGCCATACGGCCCTATCCCTCTCCATTGCAATAACAAAAGACACCGAATTGTGGTCACTATCTCCAAAGTATTCTCCCACAACCAAATCTAACACTTGGACCGGTTCATTTCCCAGTACCAAATCCAATGTGGCCTCACCTCTTGTCGGCCTGTCCACATATTGTGTCAGGAAACCCTCCTGCACACACTGCACAAAAACTGCCCCATCTGAACTATTTGACCTACAAAGGTTCCAATCAATATTTGGAAAGTTAAAGTCCCCCATGACAACTACCCTGTGACCCCCACACATATCCACAATCTGCTTAGCAATTTCTTCCTCCACATCTCTATTACTATTTGGGGGCCTATAGGAAACTCCTAACAACGTGACCGCTCCTTTCCTATTTCTAACTTCAACCCATATTACCTCAGTGTGCAGATCCCCCTCGAACTGCCTTTCCGCAGCCGTTAAACTATCCTTGATTAACAATGCCACTCCTCCACCTCTTTTACCAGCTTCCCTACACTTACTGAAACATCTATAACCCGGAACGTCCCACAACCATTCATGTCCTTGTTCTACCCACGTCTCCGTAATGGCCACAACATCGTAGTCCCAAGTAGCAATCCATGCCCCAAGTTCATCCACCTTGTTCCGGCTGCTCCTTGCATTGAAGTAGACACACTTCAACCCACCTTCCTGTCTACCGGTACCCACCCTTGACCCTGATACTTTCCCCAATACCTCACCACCCTCAACACTGACTTCTGGACGACAACTCCTTTTCCCACTCCCCTGACAAATTAGTTTAAATCCCCCTGAAGAGCCGTATCAAATTTCCCTCCAAGGATATTGGTGCCCCTCTGGTTCAGGTGCACCCCGTCCTGTTTGTACAGGTCCCACCTTCCCCAGAATGTGTTCCAATTATCCACGTATCTGAAACCCTCCCTCCTACACCATCCCTGCAACCACATGTTTAACTGCACTCTCTCCCTGTTCCTCAACTCGCTATCACGTGGTACCGGTAATGTACCAGAGATGACCACATGTTTTCTCTTGGCTCTCAGCTTCCAGCCCAGCTCCCGAAATTCCTGTTTTAAATCCCCGTTCCTTCTCTTACCTATGTTGTTGGTACCAATTTGTACCACGACTTGTGACTGTTTCCCCTCCCCCTTAAGATTCCGGAAAACACGGTCTGAGACGTCACGGACCTTGGCATCCGGTAGGCAACATACCATCCGTGAGTCTCTTTTGCTGCCACAGAACCTCCTATCTATCCCTCTAACTAACGAGTCCCCATTAACTATTGCCCTCCCGCTCTGCCCCTTACCCTCCCGAGCCACAGAGATGGACACAGTGCTGGAGATCCTCTCACTGCGGCTCACCACTGGTATGTCATCCCCCTCAACCGTATCCAAAGCGGAATACTTGTTGCTAAGGGGAACGACCACAGGGGATCCCTGCACGGACTGCTTCCTCCCAGCCCCTCTCACCGTCACCCATCTATTTTCATTCCTCGGAGTAACTGTATCCCTAAACCTTCTGTCTGTGGCCACCTCTGCGTCCCTAATAATCCTAAATTCATCCAACTCCAGCTCCAGTTCCCTAACACGGTTTTGGAGGAGCTGCAGATGGGTGCACTTCCCACAGGTGTAATCAGCAGGGACACTGTCGTAGTCCCTCACCTCAAACATAGTGCAAGAGGAACATAGCACTGCCTGCACACCCATCCCCTCTAGATACCTTGCCAGTACCAGGTAGAAACAGCAAAAATGAATTAACCTCACCCCTGCTCGCTCTGTGCCCCGAAGCCCTGTGAGCCAAAGCCCTTATAGCTCACACTCTGCTTCCACACACGCCCTGTGAGCCAATGCCCTCAGGGTTACGAGATGAGAGACACATCAAATGAGCCATGATCTTATGGACTGGATGACCAGGCTCGAGGGGCTGAATGATCTCCTGCAGGGACGTACGCTTGTCCGCCCCCTCCCCCCCTTCGCCCACCCCCACGACTGTCCTTCCAAGTGAATGTTTGATGGATGAGTGCAGGGGTAGAATCCTGTGTCTAATTGGTGCTGTATCTGACCTGAGAGAGATGTATAAACACAGTGTAGAGTGAGGTGCATTCTGTATGCAATCGCTCATTCCACACAACCCCTCACTCCCAGCCCCCAAACATCAACACCAATCTGCTTATCACTACCTACACAATTACATCACTAAATTCATTTTATTATCAATATATATCCAGGTAGATGCCTGACCTCAGTCCCACTGTCATTACCCACCAGGTGCATCACCGACTTCATTCTTATTATCCACAGACAAACCAATGCACCACTCACCTCACTCTCGCTGCTTAGTCCTTGTAACCTCCACATTGCAACATCGATTAAGGACAACACAGCAAAAGTGTAACACAAACTGTCTCAAACACTGACTGACACACATCTAATATCTTTATTCTAAATCCCGTCGGGTACTTGTCATCATATGACACAGGTTTAAGGTGTGTGGGGGAAAGTTTAGAGGAGATGTGCGATGCAGGTTTTTTACACAGAGGGTGGTGAATGTCTGGAACGCGCTGCCCGGGGAGGGGGTGGGAGCAGGTACAATAGCGGCATTTAAGGGGCAACTAGACAAGTACATGGATAGGATGGGAATGGAAGGATACGGACTCTGTATTGAACCGGTTGAAATAGCAGAGGAACTCAATCAATACTTTGCTTCAGTATTCACAGTGGAAAAGGATCTTGGCAGTTGCAGTGCAGACTTGCAGTGGACTGAGAAGATTGAGCATGTGGGCATTAGGAAAGAGGATGTGTTGGAGCTGCTGAAAAGCACCAAGTTAGATAAAGCGCCGGGACCGGATGGGAGGTACCCCAGGTTACTGTGGGAGGCGAGGGAAGAGATTGCTGATCCTCTGGCAATTCTCTTTGCGTCGTCATTGGAGACAGGAGAGGTTCCGGAGGATTGGAGGATGGCGGATGTGGTTCCGTTATTCAAGAAAGGGAAAAGAGATAGCCCAGGAAATTATAGACCGGAGAGTCCAACCTCAGTGGTAGGTACGTTGATGGAGAAGATCCTGAGAGGCAGGATTTATGAACATTTGGAAAGGAATAGCATGATCAGAAGTAGCCAGCACGGCTTTGTCCGAGGCAGATCATGCCTTACGAGTCTGATTGAGTTTTTTGAAGATGTGACTAGACTCTTAGACGGGGAAGAGGGGTAGATGTGGTTTATGTGGATTTCAGTAAGGCGTTTGATAAGGTGCCCAATGCAAGGGTTATGGAGAAAGTGAAGGGGCATGGGATAGAAGGGGACGTTGCTTTGTGGATTCAGAACTGGCTTGCCCACAGAAGGCAAAGAGTGGTTGTAGTTGGGTCTTTTTTAGAGTGGAGGTCGCTCATCAGTGGGGTGCCCCAGGGATCTGTTCTGGGACCCTTGCTCTTTGTGATTTTTATAAATGACCTGAATGAGGAAGTGGAAGGATGGGTTGGCAAGTTTTCTGATGACACAACATTTGGAGGTGTTGTCGATAGTGTAGAGGGATGTCAGCAGTTGCAATGAGACATAGATAAGATGCAAGAGTGGGTGGAGAAGTGGCAGATAGACTTCAACCCAGATAAGTGTGTGATGGTTCATTTTGGCAGGTCGAATAGGATGGAAGAATATAATATTGAGGGTAAGAAGCTTGGCAGTGTGGAAGAACAGAGGGATCTTGTGGTCTGGGTTCATAGGATGCTCAAAGCGGCTTCGCAGGTAGAGGCTGTGGTTAAGAAGGCGTATGGAATACTGGCCTTCATCAATAGAGGAATTGAGTTCGGAAATCGGGAGATAATGCTGCAGCTGTATAGGATCCTGGTCAGACCCCACCTGGAGTACTGTGCCCAGTTCTGGTCGCCTCATTCCAGAAAGGATGTGGAAGCCATAGAACCGGTGCAGAGGAGATTTACGAGGATGTTGCTGGGATTAAGTGGTCTGCCTTTTGAGGATAGCTTGAGAGAGCTAGGTCTATTCTCCTTGGAGAGGCGAAGGATGAGAGGTGACCAGATAGAGGTGTATAAGATGTTGAGAGGTATTGACAGATTGGATTCTCAGAGGCTTTTACCCAGGGCTGAAATGGTTGTCACGAGAGGCCACAGGTTTAGGGTGCTGGGCGTAGGTACAGAGGAGATGTTAGGGGTAAGTCTTTCACTCAGAGGGTGGTGGGTGCGTGGAATCGATTGCCGGTAGTGGTGGTGGAAGCGGATTCGATTGATTCTTTTAAGAGGCTTTTGGATAGGTTCATGGAGGTTAGTGAGATAGAGGGTTATAGATGAGCCTAGAAGGTAAGGAAATCGTTCGGCGCAACTTGTGGGCCGAAGGGCCTGTTTGTGCTGTCGCTTTTCTATGTTCTATGTTCTAAGGAAACGTAAGAGTGCAGAATGTAGTGTTACAGTCATAGCTCGGGTGCCTAGAAAGATCAACTTGATGCAAGTTAAGTCCATTCAAAGGTCTGATGGCAGCAGGGAAGAAACTGTTCTTGTGTCGGTTGGTACGTGAGATCAGACTTTTGTATATTTTTCCTGATGAAGAAAGTGGAAGAGAGAATGTCCGGGGTGCGTGGGGTCCTGAATTATGGTGGCTGCTTTGCCGAGGTAGCGGGAAGTGTAGACAGAGTCAATGGATGGGTGGCTGGTTTGAGTGATGGATTGGGCTACATTCATGACCTTTTGTAGTTTCTTGCAGTCTTGGGCAGAGCAGGAGTCATACCAAGCTGTGGTACAGCCTGAAAGAATGCTTTCTATGGTTCATCTGTAAACGTTGGTGAGAATAATAGCTGACATTCCAAATGTCCTTCGTCTTCTGAGAAAGTCGAGGCGTTGGTGGGCTTTCCTAACTATATTGTTGGCACGGGAGGACCAGGACATGTCTGATAGTGATCTGGACAACTAAAAACATGAAGCTCTCGACTCTTTCTATTTCGATGGATGGATGTCAGAGCCAGCAGAACGTCACCATTAAGGCACGCTGCTTGGTTTTTCTTTGGTACTGGGATGATGGTCGTCTTCTTGAAGCAGATAGGGAACTCCGATTGTTGTAAAGAAAGCTGAAGATGATTGTAAATACCCCCGCCAGCTGATCCGCGCAGTGTGTGAGTGTTCATCCGTGTACCTCATCCGGGCCAGTCGCTGTCCATGGGTTGACTTTCGAGTCGGCTGTTCTGACATCTGCAATTGTGAGCTCAGATACAGCTGCATCCGAGGCTTCTGGGGTGGAGGGCATGCTCATGCTGACCTCATGCTCAACACGGACACAGTGTGCATTGAACTGATTAGAAATGGGTTTGTTGAAGCCAGCGATTTTACACACCTTCATCTTGTAGCCTGCTATGTCTTGCAGACCTTGGCACAGTCGGTGGGGGTCCGTCTGGCTATCATGGGGCACTAGGTTGGTCTGAAACTGTATTTTTGCATCTTTGATGGATCTGTGCAGATCATATCTGGCTGTCTTGTAGAGGTCAGGGTCGTCTAACTTGAATGCTTCAGACCTGGACTTCAGAAAGCAGTGGATATCCCTGATCATCCATGGTTTCCGGTTGGGAAACACACGCAATATCTTCTTGGGCACACAGTCTCCTACACACTTCCTAATGATGTCAGTTACTGTAGTGGCGTACTCGCTCAGGTTGTTCGTGGAGTTTTTAAATACTGACCAGTCCACTGACTCTAAGCAGTCACGTAGGAGATCTTTCGATTCCTCAGACCAACATTGCATGACATTATTGAATGGATCATCCCGCTTTAGCCTTTGTGTGTCAGCCTGTCGCAGGAGCACAGTATTGTGGTCTGATTTGTCTCACTCTCTCTTACCCCAGTTGTGTCTTTCCTGATGCAGACGCTCAAGGAACAAAGGCAAAGAAAAGGACAGCACAGGAATAGGCCCTTCGACCCTCTCCAAACCTGTGCTGATCATGGTGCCCTATTTGAAAATTAAACCTGCTGCGCTTACTCGGTCAGTATCCCTCTTACCTCCTATTAATGCATCAATCCAGATGCCTCTTAAAAGTTGCTAATGTGCCTGATTCCACCACCTCCCCTGTCAGCGCATTCCAGGCACCGACACTCTCTGTGTGGAAAACATCCCCCGCACATCTCCCTTAATATTTCATCCTGCCATCTTGAACCTGTGCCTCCTTGTAACTGAACCTTCCACCCTCGGAGAAAACCCTCTGACTATCCACCCTGTCTGTGCCTCCCACAATTTTGTGGACCTCTATCAGGTCTCCCCTCAGCCTTCGTCTTTCCAGTGAAAACAATCTTGATTTATTCAACCTCTCCTCATAGCCAGCGGAGCTGACTTCTCTCTCAGTTAAGTTACTGTTATAAACACCATTCCTCTCACAATAACTGCTTCCCCCATCATCACGCCTTCACTCCCGCCCCATCGATCCTTCTGTCTTCCTCTGTTTCACTTTCACTCGCTCAGAGTCTTCCTCTCTCACTCTTATCCATTCATTTTCCCAGCCTCGCACCCTTTCTAGATTCAGCCCATCCCACAAGCCGTCCCTCTCTCTCGTGTTCATCTCTCTCCTTCCACATCTGGGCACGTTTCTGAACACTGTATCAGATGTGGGTCCAGTGTCATTTGGAGCCTGTGCATTGCTGATCACAGTTAAATCTGTGATTTTACTGCTCTAAGAGGTGATGTGATTGTATCTGCTGCAGGGCCTGAATTTTCTGAGATGTCCCATTGTTTCTGAATATTTTCTCACTTTGAGAAGCTGCAGTAGATTTCGGGATAAAAACACATTTCTTTGCAGACTAAACAGTTGCAAATTATTGATCAACAGAATTTTGCAATTGATGCCAAACTCTAACCCACTGAAATCACATCACAGAATGTCCACAGTTAAAGATCACACAGAGAGACACGGTAACAATTGAAACTCAATTACTGAAATGTCACAGTCCAGTAACAGATATCACTGAAACTATCTGAGATCTAGAGGTGGGACTGATGGTGTTTGAGTGGACAGCATCTTTCCACTTGTTATTAGTTGATAAATGTGATCAACAGAATCCGGTGTTTGGAAAGAAGTCAATACTAAAAATAAATATTTTCCATCACTGAACTCAATGTCGTAATCTGTTTGTTCATATATTTAAAAAAAACTTCAAACCAGGTTTCTGCCACAATGTCCCTAAGGTGACTTTACAGTGTATAAATTAAAGGCTTTGGGAATATATAACGTCAGATGTTAAAGTCAGAGAGACTGCCAGCAGCTCGAAGGGACACATCACTTCACACTGAAGATGCTGTATCCAGTTCAGATAGCTGAGAAAATATTCTACCCAATCATCGCCATTATTGGTGTTCCCGGTGAGTGACTCTAACCAGTGAGGTTGTGTAAATCTGTGTGTGAACGGCTCTCTGATTCTAAACTCTGACTGAAAATGCTCCATGCTGATCTCGTGGTCACTGTTATAAAGACACCAGGTCAACGATGTAATTTACTGAAATCAAATGGCTTGAAGTCTCTCTGTGTTTTTAATCCTTTTCATCAACTGACAATGAGCCTCTGTATGTTATTCACGGGCTCACTACTCAATGAAGTTAATGTATTGAGGAGTGAACTACTCAATCTTATCTATTGTAAGATTGGACCTCAGTGAAGGTGATCTCTCTGAAATAATGTTCAGTGGGAGTAAGAATATAATGGAAATTTGAGTGTGGGTCACTAACCAAAGTTGAATACCTGACACCAGTGAACAAGTATTGCAGGGTATATTTGTCAATGTAAAATTGTACTGATTGTGGTTCTTTCACCTGAGTGGAATATCTGATCGAAGTCTCCATTAATATAGGGCACCATCTGTCCAAGTAGAATTGTATTGTGTTTTGGAAAAGAATTGCAATGAAGTAAGTTGTTTCAATGTTAAATATATCCTATTTTAATTTGGTGAGTGAGATGTCCATTCTGTGGAGCTGCCTCAGTCTTTTATCTTTGGAATATGTTGAAAACAGGAAGAGTTTGGCTTTGTTTGGTGGTCAGTGGATGATGTGAAATTTCTCCATACCTCGGCTTTGTATTGAAAAGAAAGAGGTTTCAGCGACTTCCTGATAGTTAAACAAACCAATTACAAACCGTGCAGTGTTCAGTGATTGTCAAACATTTTGTGCATTGTTCACATTTCCATTGATCTATAAATGAACTCCAATGGTTTTTTTTTCTGGGTTGTTGTGGTTCTGTCTCAACTGTGTTGATTCTGAAAGCGATTTGTGAATCTGATCACCTGAAGCCCTGAACTCCTCGAAAACATTCAGATACTTGATTTCTACAGAGTGATTGGGAAACATATTGTTCTGATCAGAATGAAGAACCTGACACTGAGCTGTGGTGAAATTAATTTCCAATTCCAATACCCAATTTGCAAGTTTATAATTTATTATTTATGTGTTATTGTGTTGAGTTGTATTCTTCCACTCTGCTCATTCTCATTCTCAGTTTGGATTGGTTGGTAAATTTTGAAACTATAATTTTGCTTCCCTATTCCATATTGTTGATGTAAATGGTGAAGGAAAGTGATCCCAGCGCTGATCCTCGTGGAAAACCACTTCCCACCTTCCAGCAATCAGAGTAAATCCCTTTAACTCCCACTGCCTGTGTTGTGTCTTTGTAACCAGCATTTAGTCATTCTGCTGCTGGTCCTCTAACTCCACTTGCTCTGAGATTACTGAAGTCTGTTAACTTACTGAAGGTATCTAGAAACACCATGTGTCGGACATCGACCAGATCATTCCTGATAATTGTGAAAATTATTCAATGAAATCTGTCAAGAATGATCTGAATTTAGTTCATTTATTTTTTTATGTTGAGGTTGTGACTGGACAACTGCTCTTTGGATTTTTTAAAATTTAATTTCTGGTTAAACTCAAGAAAGAACATAAATCTTCTATTGTTTTCCATTCCAGTGGGTAACTTCTGATGATCAGCTGCTTAAGAAGGCAGACATGACAATTGTCTTTATTAGCTGATGTATCGAAGATAGGAGCAGGGAGGTGATGATGGAGATGTATGAAACACTCATTTGTCTTCAGCTCGAGGACTGTGAGGAGTTCTGGGGGCCTCACTAGACGGAGGATGTGATTGCTCTGGAAGGAACGCAAAGGAGATTCACCAGGATGTTGCCTGGGCAGCAGTGTTTCTGCAGTGAAGACAGGCTGGTTAGGCTGGGGTTACTTTCCACAGAACAGTGAAGGCGGAGCGCGGACATCATTGAGGTGTTCAAAATTATGAGGGACAAAGATAGGATAGTTGAGAAGAAACTTCTTCCCCTGAGCAGAGGGGTCAATGTCCAAGGTGTGTAGAATAAGGTCAGCAGCAGGAGGGTTAGAGGGTTTCTGAGGAAAATAAAATGTTCCTGTGTCATTTCGGAAATGCTGCTGGTCATCCTGCACAGCAAGATCCCACAATCACACTGCAATGTGGGAGCAGCCAGATTTAAAACACAATTGTAGGTGTGAATTGGTGAAAAGCTAAAACACATCATCACAGATTCACCCTCAGTAACACAATCACTGTTTACAAATCCATTCTTTTGGGAGGAACAAGGGATTGATTAAGGAAAGAAAAATAGTGTATGAAAGTAATCTAACGTGGAACATGACAACTGACTTCAAAAAATATCTATCGGTATGTAAAGAGAAACAGATTGACAAACTAGGACCTTTGCAGTCAGAAATGGGAGATACTCTAACGGGGACAAAGTAATAGCTGAGGAATTAAATTGAAGATTGCTTCGATCTTCAGAAAGGAAGACATGAATAACATGCCAAAAGTTCTGAGAGGAACAAGTTTTAGAGAGAAGCTGAAGGAAATTTGAATTTGTAGAGAAATGGTTTTGGGGAAAATGATGGGATTGAAGGTGGATAAATCTCCAGGTCCTGATAATCTTCATCCCAGAGTACTTAAGGAAGTCTTCCTGGGAATATGAGGTCCAATGGTGGTTATTTTCCTATTTTATTGGACTCTGGGCTGGTTCCTACAGATTGGAGGGTAGCTAATGCAAGCCCGGTATTCAGACAGGACTGGAGAGAGAAAACAGTGAACTATAGACCAGTGAGCCTAACGTCGGTGCTGGGGAAGTTGCAAGAGTCAAATTTCAAGGATTTGATAACTCGGCATTTGGAAGGCAGCGCCATAATCAGACAAAGGCAGCATGGATTTACTAAAGGGAAATCATGATTGGAATATCTTGGAATTGTTTGAGGTTGGAACCGGTAGAGTTGACCGAGGGGAACCAGTGGATGTGGTTTATTTAGTCTTCCAGCAGGGTTACTGAATGCATCATCTCCAAATTTGCAGATGTTACAAAGCTGGGTGGGAGGGTGAACTGTGAGGAAGGTGCAGAGAATATTCAGCGTGATTTGGACAGGCTGAGGGTGTGGTCATACACATGGCAGATGCAGTTTAATGTGGATCACTGTGAGGATATCGACCCTGGTAGGAATATTAGGAAGACAAGTTATTATTGAATGGGTGTAAATTGAGGGAGGTGGATTCTCATCAAAACCTTGGTCTCCTCGTGCATCATTCACTGCACGGAACCAGGCAGGTACAGCAGGCAGGAATGGAGCTAAATGGTCTGTAAGCTTTCATAGCGAGATGATTCCTATTCAGGGATAGGGATGAGTTGCTGCAATTTATAAAGGATTGGAGAGGCCACACCTGGAGAGTTTTGTACAGATTTGGTGTCCTTATCTGAGGAAGGATGTCCTTGCTATAGAGGAAGTACAGCGACGGTTTACCAGGCTGATTCTTGGGATGGCAGGTCTGTCATATGAGGAGAGATTAGATTGGTTAGGATTATATTCAATAGAAATCTGTAGAGTGAGAGGGGACCTCATAGAAACCTATTAAATTCTAACAGAATGAGGCAGGGTCGATTCAGAAAGAATGTTCCCAATGGTGGGGAGTCGAGAACTCGGGGTCATAGTTTTAGGATTAGGGACAAACCTTTTGGAGCTGAGGTGGGGAGAAATTTATTCAGTCAGAGGGTGGTGAATATGTGGAATTCACTACCACCGAATGTTGTTAAGGCAAATGCATTCAGAATAGTGAGAGGGGATCTCAGAGAAACTTGTAAAATTCAAACAGGATTCGAACGGGTCGATTCAGAAAGAAAGTTACCAATGGTGGGGGAGTCCACAACTCGCTGTCTTCGTTTGATGATAAGGGAAAACCTTTTTAGAACTGAGGTGGGGAGAAATTTCTTCAGTCAGAGGGTGGTGAATGTGTGGAATTCACAGGCATTCTGTGACTTCAAAAATAAATTAGATCTCGCTCTCGGGGCTAAAGGGATAAAAGGATATGGGGTCAGGGTGAATCAAGATATTAAATTTGATGATCAGCCACAATAAAATTGAATGGTGGCGCAAGCTCCTACTCACGCTTCTAGTTTATATGTTTCAATGACTGGGGGGCTCGCCTGGAATGATACAGTGGAGGACCCCCTAAACACGTCCTCTCTCCCCCCACCCACCCTCCCTCACCCCCCAACCCCCTCCCCCCGACACTTTATCTTCTCACCGCTCCCTTCCTCTCGGCCTTCTCTCTCTCTCTCTCACTCTCTCTTACACCTTCCTCTTTTTCTCTCTCTCCCTCACTGATAACACAATCTAATGAGAACGTTGGGTGAGAGAGTTTGAAAACCGACAATTGCATCCTGAGTGGAATGAATTGACGCGGCTGCTGCAGTTTTATTAAACGATTCAACTCATAAAATTAAACACAGTAACTGTATGGAATGAAGCGAATGGAAAAGGCATCCTGAGGGCCCTGAGATTAGGACTTGAATTGAGGCCTAGTCCCAGAGGATGCAATAAACCTTGGGGACAAAGAACAGAATTCTCCCCACCCCCAGTGAAACAGAACTGTCCTTTCCAGCCCCAAAACATCCCACACACGGAGGGAAAGGGCAAGAGGGAAAAGAGAACCACTGTTCCCCACCCCCTGTCCCATCCGCACACCCCTCACACACCCCACAACAATAAAACAAAACACAAGGGGGTTTTATTTTACATGAACTACAAGATGCAACATTGAAGCAAATGGTTGGAGAGAGAGAGGGAACGTTGTGATGACAGAGGCCGAGATATTGAACCCCCTGCCCTACCCACCCCTCATAAAAAATGATAAATCCTCCAAATCGCACCACCCTGTCTAAAAACACAAACAGGACACAGGGATTGAGCATAAGTCTTTACCAAGGCCAGGGGTTTGATTTTTAGCCCCTCCACCCTCCCAAATTTCCCTTTTAAGTTGTGTGGTTACAATTTGCAGTTCTGTATATGCTGCAGGTCATTGATGCACAGCAGGATTCCATGCGCAGCAATGTTTCCACACCGCCCAGCCCAGTCGGCAAGTGGCTCAAACCTCAACTGGGAAGAAACTGTTCATTCCCTCAGGATACATTTCAAAACAGACTGTCTCAGGACTGGAGTGTTTGAACATCACGCTTTCTGGAAAGATGTGACAGGGACATCAGCAGTTACTGCTCTCAGGAAACCCTCTACCCCCGAATCCTGTGACATTTTCCCTCCACCCCAACTCCACAATGTTCAGCTATCTCTCCCCCTGTTTAACCTGATCCTCCCGTTTCTCTCTCACTCCCACATTCTGTAACATCAGCCTTTCCTCAGCCTGTGCCCCAACTCTCTCACTCCCTCTCTCTCACAAGCCATATAATGGAAATACAGAGACACAGATAGAGAGACAGTGACATGAGACAGAGGTTGATGCCCTTTTAACAAGCCACGCCAAATTCCCCAAAGAGGAACACCTTGCTTTGTGATGTGTGAAAGGTGTGTGGGAAGGTGTGAACTGTTCTTCATTAACATTTAGTGGTTAATCAACAGAAATATCTGACACTCAATTTAAGTGAACAATTAACAATTTATGTATTTAACCAGCAGGGAACTTTAGATAAAGAAGTAGCATTGTGATTAAAGTAAGATTCTACTAGAATGCAGTTCAAATAAACACAAGGACATTCATTAACAGAAAAAAAAGAACATAATTTAGGAAAACCTTTGTCGTTCGTCTCTCTATTCCGCTGCTTGCGAGTTACTTCTGATTCAGATCGATAGATGGAGAGGTCTATTCAGTGATAATCAAAGCTGGAGAGAGCTGCTCTTTCCCTCTCTGGGCTTTGAGAGGTGGCAGTCCTTCAGTTGAACTGCAGGCAGGCAGTTGATCCCCTGTTTTTATACTGTGATGACCTCTGAATTTCCCTGCACCAGGAGTGATCTGATCTTGTCAACAACAATAAATTAACATTTGATAGCTTCCTGATAGCTGAGTGCCTTCTTTGAACTGATAGGCTGAACTCAAAATTCAAAAACCTGCAAAGCCTGTTACCATGGCGATGCTGACGCTTGGCCTTTGCTGCAAATGTTGCAGTCTGTGTACTCTGTCTGTACCTGCATTTGAAGCCTCCAAGCATTGACACAAGTCCAACTTTAAAGGGACACAAAACCAGCTTTTAAAGGGACCACACTTCACAAGCTCAGCTTCCCAACACCAGACATAGAGCGAGAGCTCCGACAATCACCACCACAGCAAACTGTATTCAAATAGAACCCTGTGCATTTCATTCACCCTCACATTTATCTCTCTGCCTCACACACATTTTTTATTCCACAATTACACCCGCTTCTAGTTAAAGAACTTTCATTCCAGGCCATCAAGAATTATTTACAGAGATGAGATTAATTGTTAATCTGACCTCACTGCTGTTAATTTAGAGATTTCTGATGCAACTTGTGCACAGGAAGATCCAAAGCACAGAGGCAGTTTCAAAATTCAGTTCAGAGTGTATGATAATTGTTTTCTGTGTGTGTTTCTTGTTTTAATGTACAAACTGAGGCTGCAACATTGGTCGCACAGTAAGATCCCACAGGCAGCAATGTGATATTGGCTGAATGTCCCCTCACTCCTCTGCAGAAAGTGATCATGAACTCCCTCAGTCCCATTGTTCAAGTTGAAGCTTTTTTATATTCAAGGCCTTGGAGCCTTCTTTGCAGTCAGTGAGCGATTTTCAAAGAGGATGATCATTGTTACAAGGCAGGCAAAGGCCCAGGACAGTGTGTGCACAGCAAGATCCCACAGCAGCTGCACTGTGCAACTAATCAAATGAGACACAGACCTTCCCCTGCCTCCATCCTCACACCTGCTGTGAGCCCCTCCCCCAAAGCACCCAACAAAAATCCCCACACACCTTCCACTCTGTGTGTGTGCATTGTCCCAAGTCTGGAGAATTCCCTTCACTTCCCTGGAAAGATAAAACTCTCTCTTAACACTGAGACAACCTTTAAAGCAAGTTCTGCAGCAAGATCGCACAATGTGCAGTTCGCAGTGTGGACTGTGTTTTACACGGTTTAATGGAATGTAACCCTGAAAAGTGTGAGCTGATACGCTTTGGAAGGAGTAATTTGACAAGGAAGAACTCAATGAATGGTCGGACGAGAGGAAGATCTATGGCAGAATGTGACCTTGGCGTATTTGACCACAGATCTTTGAAAGCAGAAGGGCATGTTAGTAAGGTGGTGAAAATGGCATATGGGACACTTGCCTTTATCAATCGAGGCATAGATGACAAAAGCAGGGAAGTAATCTTGGAATTGTCTCGATCTTTGGTGAGGCCCCAGCTGGAGTACTGTGTGCAGTTCTCATCGCCACATTATAGGAAGGATGTGTTTGCGCTGGATGGGGGTACAGAGGAGATTCACCAAGATGCTGCCTTGGATGGAAGATCAACGTTATGAAAAGAGGTTGCGTGGTCTTGGGTTATTAACGTTTTAGCAGAGAAGACTGAGGGGCGACCTGATCGAGGTAGACAAGTTTATGAGGGCCATGGACAGAGTGGATAAGTAGCAACTGTTCCCCATATCTGAAGGGTCAGTCACGAGGGGACAGAGGTTCACGGTGGGGGTCAGGAGGTTTGGGGGGGGGGGGCGGTGTGAGGAAATATGTTTTTCCCCAGAGGGTGGTGAGGGTCTGGGATGCGCTGCCTGGGAGGGTGGTGGAGGTGGGTTGCCTCACATCCTTTAAAAGGTATCTGGATGAGCACTTGGCACAACATAACATTCAGGGCTCTGGGCCAAGTGCTGGCAGATGGGGTTAGGTGGGATTTCAGGTATTTCTAATGTGACAGTGCAGACTCGATGGGCTGAAGGGCCTCTTCTGCTCTGTATAATTCTATTATTCTATAACTTCTCGTTCTTGGTTCTCCTCATTCTCTCTCACTCTTTCCTTCCCTCCATTTCTTCCAATCAGACAGAAACATTGAAATGGAGAGAGAGAGTTCCACAGAGAGAATCTTCTAAACCTGAATTAAAATGCCAGCCCTGCTCCATCCTGCCCACCCCCTGTCCCCTCTCAGTCTCTGGAAGCTGCTCAACTCCCTCTTTCAGTTTGGGAAGCGGCTGCTGATTCCTTCAGGACAATTTTTAAATCATCCCAGATTATCTGACAGGGTTTGAGTGGAGCTGCAGCGAGTGACCACACACTGGAGACTCTCACATCCTGTCTCTCTTTCTCAAATGCTCTCCCTCCATCACCACCTCTGCTTTGACCTTCCACTCCCCTCGGGTCTCCCTCTGTCTCTGCTCCACTCCCTCCTTCTCTTTTCTCCTCCTGCCACTATCTCTCTCTCTCATTGGAAAGATGGATGTTCTTATCAAGGGCCAGGTCTTTGCAACCACACCCACCACCTCTTACTCCATCCCTCCTTCTAACTTCCTATTTCTGTCCATATCTCTGCTTCTTTCCCTCTCTTTCATGTGCACTGTGTTGAAAGGAGCGATGCAATATTTCTGAGCCACACTGCCAATAACCACAAATCATATTGCTGTGAGGGGGTCTCCAGTTAGGAGTCAGTGCCCAGCTTCCTGTCTCTGGAGAATAGCCTCAGTCAGAGCCCTGAGATTCCTTATTTACACAAATCAATCAATAGATCGATTCATTTATTCATAAATAACTACTGGGAGGCTCATTTTAAAAAGTCTACCAAAGGAATGGACACAGCTTGTCCCCAGTTTAAAGAGGGGAGTTTGTCTCTTTCTGTCACTGAGGGGATATGTATCCAAACTCAGAATTCACATGGAGCTGGGTGGAAGATTACACCAAGCGCGAGGCTGGGGGAATGACATGTCTCCCACCCCCCACCCCAACCACTTTGTCCCCTCTGGATATGGTCACAGTGCTGCCCATGGGATCATGCTGTGCTTAAAATCCCCACAAAGAAAGCTGGATAGGGAGAGATTCTGGAGGGAGGTGAACAGGAATGGGGAGAAAGCGAGATGGAGAGAGCAATACTGGGGTGAGATAGAGAGATATGGGGAGAAACAGGAGGAGAGAGAGAACAATTGGAGAGCGATAGGGAGATATGGGGTAAAGTTATAATGTGAATGAAGAATGGAAACGCACTGGATAAGAGAGAAATCCAGATAGAGGGAATAAAGCTGGTCGGAGAGAAGAAGAATTTAGGAAGAGATAGATAGGGAAGCAAAGGAGAAGGCAAAGAGAGAGGGAGAGAAGAAAGGAAAAAAGAGACGGACAGAGGATACAATCTGTAAATTAGAAGCAGAAAAGCAGTGGGGGAGAGTCAGAATGGGGATGAAATCTGGAGAGGGGAAGTTAAATAGAAAAATCCTGAATTGACTTCCAACTCCACCAGCTGTCCAGTCCAGAGAGGTGTTCAATCCGGGGTGGGCTCTGATAATTGGGTGCAGGAAGGGATTGCAGATTCTATCTCTGTCCACTTTGGGTCTAATTGGGAAACCCGTCCAGTCTGAATTAACCCTGGAAAACACATCAGGTGAGAAATGCAATCTGTGTGAAATATTTGAATGATGAGAATGTGCAGATTTGCTCCATCAAAGTGAGAGATGTGTAATTCACAGCTTCCTGTCCCCCAGTCCCTACTTAACCAGCGGGGTTACATTGGCTACTTTCCAATCTGCAATGTTAATCTCTAACACAACTCCTCCAACAACACCGCCACCCCGGGAACCCCATTGGATTGATGCTGAAATCCTCTCCTTACTGTGGCTTCACACATGGGGAATGTTCACTCACTCATTTCCCGCCTCTTGTCCCTTTTTCACTGACAGTTAATTTAGTGGGAATTGTGATCCTGAGTCGGGGAAAGTGTGGCCTCTCCACCTGCACCACTCGCTACCTGGTCGCCATGGCAGCGGCGGATCTGCTCTTCATCATCTTTAACCCCATTCTCACCATGATAAATTATTATTATTTCCCGGTGAGTTTCCTGTCCCTCACCTCTGTGTGTCGTGTTCACAATGTCCTGCTGGCTGCAGCCACAGACTGTTCAGTCTGGTTCACCCTCACTTTCTCCTTTGATCGATTTGTGGCCATTCGCTGCCAGAAACTGAAAACTAAATATTGCACCGGGAAAACTGCGGCTGTGGTTCTGGCAACAACCGGCCTCCTACTCTCTGTGAAAAACATCCCCCTGTACTTTACACTGGAACCTGGGGAGATAATGGACAATGTCCAGTGGGGCTGTGGGACAAAGACAAGCTATTGGACTGATCCTGGCTGGGTTGGATTTTCCTGGTTTGATCAGGTTTTAACCCCATTGCTCCCATTCGGTTTAATCCTGGTGATTAACGCTCTGACAGTCAGACACATTTTGGTGACCAGTCGAGTCCGGAAGGGACTGAGGGCTCAGAGTCAGGGAGAGAATCGCAGAGACCCCGAGATGGAGAGCAGAAGGAAGTCAATGATTTTACTCTTCAGCATTTCCGGGGCTTTCATTCTCCTCTGGGCCGTGTCTGTTATATTGTTTATCTATTCAACAGTGAAAGGATTAATTTACCTCACTCTTCCTGAATACACATTTCAACAAGTCGGATATATGCTGCAGGATATAAATTGCTGCACAAACACATTTATTTACGCGGTGACTCAATCCAAGTTCAGGGAGCAGATCAGGATCGCGGTGAAATATCCGCTCACATCAATTATTCAATTAATGAAGAAACAAAACTGACTGACAGCCAATCACAGAGCGGGATCACTAAATCACCGCCTCAGCCAATCACAGAGTGGTTTCACTAAATCACCGCCTCAGCCAATCACAGAGTGGGATCACTAAATCAGCGCCTCAGCCAATCACAGAGCGGGATCACTAAATCACCACCTCAGCCAATTACAGAGCGGGATCACTAAATCACCGCCTCAGCCAATCACAGAGCAGGATCGCTAAATCACCGCCTCAGCCAATCACAGAGCGGGATCACTCAATCACCGCCTCAGCCAATCACAGAGAGGGATCATTAAATCACCACCTCAGCCAATCACAGAGCGGGATCACTAAATCACCGCCTCAGCCAATCACAGAGCGGGATCACGAAATCACCACCTCAGCCAATCACAGAGTGGGATCACTAAATCACCGCCTCAGCCAATCACAGAGCGGGATCACTAAATCACAGCCTCAGCCAATCACAGAGCGGGATCACTAAATCACCACCTCAGCCAATCACAGAGCGGGATCACTAAATCACCACCTCAGCCAATCACAGAGCGGGATCACGAAATCGCCGCCTCAGCCAATCAGAGACTGGATTGCTAAATGATCGCCTCAGCCAATCGGACCCCAGATCAACTACTGCACGAATCAGCCAATCAGAATTGCCGCTCACTTCCTGACAGCCAAGTCCACCAATGACTGGTCTCCGCACTCTGACTGACAGCGGGTGAGCCAATCAGAGGCTGAGCTTTCTGAATGACAGCCGTGTCAGCCAATCAGAACACCAGCAGCTAACGGCCCCGCCCCCAGAGCAAATCCGGGAGTGACAAACACTTCAACCAATCAGGAAGCTGGTGTCAGTGTGTGAGGGTGAGTGTGTGTCACTGTGTGTGTGTCAGTGTGTGTCACTGTGTGTGTGTCAGTGTGTATCACTGTGTGTGTGTCAGTGTGTGTCACTGTGTGTGTGTGTCAGTGTGTATCACTGTGTGTGTGTCACTGTGTGTGTGTGTGTGTGAGTCAGTGTGTGTGAGTCAGTGTGTGTCACTGTGTGTGTGTCAGTGTGTATCACTGTGTGTGTCAGTGTGTGTCACTGTGTGTGTGTGTCAGTGTGTATCACTGTGTGTGTGTCAGTGTGTGTCACTGTGTGTGTGTGTGTGTGTCAGTGTGTGTCACTGTGTGTGTGTCAGTGTGTGTCACTGTGTGTGTGTGTCAGTGTGTATCACTGTGTGTGTGTCACTGTGTGTGTGTGTGTGTGAGTCAGTGTGTGTCACTGTGTGTGTGTCAGTGTGTCTCACTGTATGAGTGTGTCAGTGTGTATCACTGTGTGTGTGTCAGTGTGTGTCACTGTGTGTGTGTGTCAGTGTGTCTCACTGTGTGTGTGCGTGTCAGTGTGTGTCACTGTGTGTGTGTCAGTGTGTCTCACTGTGTGTGTGCATGTCAGTGTGTGTCACTGTGTGTGTGTGTGTGTGTGTGCGTCAGTGTGTATCACAGTGTGTGTGTGTCAGTGTGTATCACTGTGTGTTTTTGTCAATGTGTGTCACTGTGTGTGTGTGTATCAGTGTGTGAGCGTCAGTGCCGATGTTCTTGTCAGTGTGTGTCACTGTGTGTGTGAGTGTGTGTGTCAGTGTGCATCACTGTGTGTGTGTGTGGGTCAGGGTCTATCAGTGTGTGTGTGTGTCAGTGTGTACCACTGTCTGTGTGTCACTGTGTGTGTGTCACTGTGTGTGTGTCAATGTGTAACACTGGGTGTGTGTCTGTCAGTATGTATCACTGTGTGTGTGTGTGTCAGCGTGTATCACTGTGTGTGTGTGTGTGTCAGTGTGTGTCACTGTGTGTGTGTGTCAGTGTGTATCACTGTCTGTGTGTCACTGTGTGTGTCAATGTGTAACACTGGGTGTGTTTGTGTCAGTGTGTATCACTGTGTGTGTGTGTCAGTGTGTATCACTGTGTGTGTGTGTGTCAGTGTGTATCACTGTGTGTGTGTGTGTGTGTGTCAGTGTGTATCACTGTGTGTGTGTGTCAGTGTGTATCACTGTGTGTGTGTGTGTGTCAGTGTGTATCACTGTGTGTGTGTGTCAGTGTGTATCACTGTGTGTGGTTGTCAGTGCGTGTCATTGTGTGTGTGTCAGTGGGTATCACTGCGTGTGTGAGCGACAGTGTCACTGTGTGTGAGTGTGTGTGTCAGTGTGCATCACTGTGTGTGTGTCACTGTGTGTGTGTGAGAGTCAGTGTGAGTCACTGTGTGTGGGTCAGTGTGTATCACTGTGTGTGTGTCAGTGTGTCTCACTGTATGTGTGCGTGTCAGTGTGTGTCACTGTGTGTGTGTCGGTGTGTCTCACTGTGTGTGTGCATGTCAGTGTGTGTCACTGTGTGTGTGTGTGTGTGTGTGTGTGCGTCAGTGTGTATCACAGTGTGTGTGTGTGTGTGTGTCAGTGTGTATCACTGTGTGTTTTTGTCAGTGTGTGTCACTGTGTGTGTGTGTATCTGTGTGAGTGAGGGTCAGTGCCGATTTTCGTGTCAGTGTGTGTCACTGTGTGTGTGAGTGTGTGTGTCAGTGTGCATCACTGTGTGTGTGTGTGGGTCAGTGTGTATCAGTGTGTGTGTGTGTCAGTGTGTATCACTGTCTGTGTGTCACTGTGTGTGTGTCACTGTGTGTGTGTCAATGTGTAACACTGGGTGTGTGTGTGTCAGTGTGTATCACTGTGTGTGTGTGTGCCAGCGTGTATCACTGTGTGTATGTGCGTCAGTGTGTATCACTGTCTGTGTGTCACTGTGTGTGTGTGTGTGTGTGTGTGTGTGTCAATGTGTAACACTGGGTGTGTTTGTGTCAGTGTGTATCACTGTGTGTGTGTCAGTGTGTATCACTGTGTGTGTGTGTCAGTGTGTATCACTGTGTGTGTGTGTGTCAGTGTGTATCACTGTGTGTGTGTCAGTGTGTATCACTGTGTGTGTGTGTCAGTGTGTATCACTGTGTGTGTGTGTCAGTGTGTATCACTGTGTGTGTGTGTCAGTGCGTGTCATTATGTGTGTGTCAGTGTGTATCACTGCGTGTGTGAGCGACAGTGTCACTGTGTGTGAGTGTGTGTGTCAGTGTGCATCACTGTGTGTGTGTGTCAGTGTGTATCACTGTGTGTGTGTGTGAGAGAGTCAGTGTGTGTCACTGTGTGTGTGTCAGTGTGTATCACTGTGTGTGATTGTCAGTGTGTATCACTGTGTGTGTGTGTGGGTCAGTGTGTGTCAATGTGTGTGTGTGGGTCAGTGTGTATCACTGTGTGTGTGTGTCAGTGTGTGTCACTGTATGTGTGCGTGTCAGTGTGTGTCACTGTGTGTGTGTCAGTGTGTATCACTGTGTGTGTGTCAATGTGTCCCACTGTGTGTGTGCGCGTCAATGTGTGTCACTGTGTGTGTGTCAGTGTGTCTCACTGTGTGTGTGCGTGTCAGTGTGTGTCACTGTGTGTGTCAGTGTGTATCACTGTGTGTGTGTGTGTGTGTGTGTCAGTGTGTATCACTGTGTGTTTTTGTCAGTGTGTATCACTGTGTGTGTGTGTATCAGTGTGTGTGAGGCTCAGTGCCGATGTGTGTGTCAGTGTGTGTCACTGTGTGTGTGAGTGTGTGTGTCAGTGTGCATCACTGTGTGTGTGTGTCAGTGTGATTCACTGTCTGTGTGTCACTGTGTGTGTGTGTGTGTCAATGTGTATCACTGGGTGTGTGTGTGTCAGTGTGTATCACTGTGTGTGTGTGCCAGTTCGTGTCATTGTGTGTGTGTCAGTGTGTATCACTGTGTGTGTGTGTGTGTGTGTCAGTGATTATCAATGTGTGTGTGTGTGGGTCAATGTTTATCACTGTGTGAGTGTGGGTCAGTGTGTGTCACTGTGTGTGTGTCAGTATGTATCACTGTGTGTGTGTGTCAGTGTGTATCACTGTGTGTGTGTCACTGTGCGTGTCAGTGTGCGTCAGTGTGTGTGTGTGTGTGTGGGTCAGTGTGTGTCACTGTGTGTGTCAGTATGTATCACTGTGTGTGTGTCAGTGTGTATCACTGTGTGTGTGTCACCTTGCGTGTCAGTGTGTGTCACTGTGTGTGTGTCACTGTGTGTGTGTGTCAGTGTGTATCACTGTGTGTGTGTGTCAGTGTGTGTCAATGTGTGTGTGTGGGTCAGTGTGTATCACTGTGTGTGTGTCAGTGTGTGTCACTGTGTGTGTGTGTCAGTGTGTCTCACTGTGTGTGTGCGTGTCAGTGTGTCACTGTGTGTGTGTCAGTGTGTCTCACTGTGTGTGTGCGTGTCAGTGTGTCACTGTGTGTGTGTCAGTGTGTCTCACTGTGTGTGTGCGTGACAGTGTGTGTCACTGTGTGTGTGTGTGTGTGCGTCAGTGTGTATCACTGTGTGTGTGTGTGTGTGTGTCAGTGTGTATCACTGTGTGTTTTTGTCAGTGTGTGTCACTGTGTGTGTGTGTATCAGTGTGTGTGAGGGTCATTGCCGATATGTGTGTCAGTGTGTGTCACTGTGTGTGTGTGTCAGTGTGTACCACTGTCTGTGTGTCACTTTGTGTGTGTCACTGTGTGTGTGTGTCAGTGTGTATCACTGTCTGTGTGTCACTGTGTGTGTGTGTGTCAATGTGTATCACTGGGTGTGTGTGTGTGTCAGTGTGTATCACTGTGTGTGTGTGTCAGTGCGTGTCATTGTGTGTGTGTCAGTGTGTATCACTGTGTGTGTGTCAGCGTGTATCACTGCGTGTGTGAGCGACAGTGTCACTGTGTGTGAGTGTGTGTGTCAGTGTGCATCACTGTGTGTGTGTGTGTGTGTGTGTGTGTGTGTGTGTGTGTGGGTCAGTGCGTATCACTGTGTGTGTGGGTCAGTTTCTGTCACTGTGTGTGTCAGTATGTATCACTGTGTGTGTGTGTCAGTGTGTATCACTGTGTGTGTGTGTCAGTGCGTATCACTGTGCGTGTCAGTGTGAATCACTGTGTGCGTGTGTCAGTGTGTATCACTGCGTGTGTGAGGGACAGTGTCACTGTGTGTGTGTGTGTCAGTGTGTATCACTGTGTGTGTGTGTGTCAGTGTGTCAGTGTGTGTCACTGCGTGTGTGTGTCAGAGTGTGTGTGTGTCAGTGTGTATCACTGTGTGTGTGTTTGTGTGTGTGTGTGTCAGTGTGTATCACTGTGTGTGTGGGTCAGTGTGTGTCACTGTATGTGTGTGTGTGTGTCAGTGTGTATCACTGTGTGTGTGGGTCAGTGTGTGTCACTGTGTGCGTGTCAGTGTGTATCACTGTGTGTGTGTGTGGGTCAGTGTGTGTCACTGTGTGTGTCAGTCTGTATCACTGTGTGTGTGTGTGTCAGTGTGTATCACTGTGTGTGTATGTGTCAGTGTGTATCACTGTGTGTGTGTGTGTGTGTCAGTTTGTATCACTGTGTGTGTATGTGTCAGTGTGTATCACTGTGTGTGTGTGTCAGTGTGTATCACTGTGTGTGTGCGTGTGTCAGTGTGTATCACTGTGTGTGTGTGGGTCAGTGTGTATCACTGTGTGTGTATGTGTCAGTGTGTATCACTGTGTGTGTGTGTCAGTGTGTATCACTGTGTGTGTGTGTGTCAGTGTGTATCACTGTGTGTGTGTGGGTCAGTGTGTATCACTGTGTGTGTATGTGTCAGTGTGTATCACTGTGTGTGCGTGTCAGTGTGTATCACTGTATGTGTGTGTGTCAGCGTGTATCACTGTGTGTGTGTGTCAGTGTATGTCACTGTGTGTGTATGTGTCAGTGTGTATCACTGTGTCTATGTGGGTCAGTGTGTAACACTGTGTGCGTGTCATCATGTGTGTGTGGGTCAGTTTGTGTCACTGTGTTTCTGTGGGTCAGTGTGCATCACTGTGTGTGTGTGCGTGTGTGTATCACTGTGTATCACTGTGTGTGTGTGTGTGTTTAGGTGTGCAACAGTGTGTGTTGTTCAGTGTGTATCACTGTGTGTGTGTGTCACTGTGTATCACTGTGTGTCAGTGTGCATCACTGTGTGTGTGTGTGTGTGTCAGTGTGTATCACCGTGTGTGTGTGTGTCAGTGTGTATCACTGAGTGTGTGTGGGTCAGTGTGTATCACTGTGTGTGTGTATGACAGTGTGTATCACTGTGTGTGTGCGTGTGTCAGTGTGTATCACTGTGTGTGTGTGGGTCAGTGTGTATCACTGAGTGTGTGTGGGTCAGTGTGTATCACTGTGTGTGTGTGTCAGTGTGTATCACTGTGTGTGTGTGTCAGTGTGTATCACTGTGTGTGTGTGGGTCAGTGTGTATCACTGTGTGTGTATGTGTCAGTGTGTATCACTGTGTGTGCGTGTCAGTGTGTATCACTGTATGTGTGTGTGTCAGCGTGTATCACTGTGTGTGTGTGTCAGTGTATGTCACTGTGTGTGTATGTGTCAGTGTGTATCACTGTGTCTATGTGGGTCAGTGTGTAACACTGTGTGCTTGTCATCATGTGTGTGTGGGTCAGTTTGTGTCACTGTGTTTCTGTGGGTCAGTGTGCATCACTGTGTGTGTGTGCGTGTGTGTATCACTGTGTATCACTGTGTGTGTGTGTGTGTTTAGGTGTGCAACAGTGTGTGTTGTTCAGTGTGTATCACTGTGTGTGTGTGTCACTGTGTATCAATGTGTGTCAGTGTGCATCACTGTGTGTGTGTGTGTGTGTCAGTGTGTATCACCGTGTGTGTGCGTGTCAGTGTGTATCACTGTGTGTGTGTGTGGGTCAGTGTGTGTCACTGTGTGTGTCAGTCTGTATCACTGTGTGTGTGTGTGTCAGTGTGTATCACTGTGTGTGTATGTGTCAGTGTGTATCACTGTGTGTGTGTGTGTGTGTCAGTTTGTATCACTGTGTGTGTATGTGTCAGTGTGTATCACTGTGTGTGTGTGTCAGTGTGTATCACTGTGTGTGTGCGTGTGTCAGTGTGTATCACTGTGTGTGTGTGGGTCAGTGTGTATCACTGTGTGTGTATGTGTCAGTGTGTATCACTGTGTGTGTGTGTCAGTGTGTATCACTGTGTGTGTGTGTGTCAGTGTGTATCACTGTGTGTGTGTGGGTCAGTGTGTATCACTGTGTGTGTATGTGTCAGTGTGTATCACTGTGTGTGCGTGTCAGTGTGTATCACTGTATGTGTGTGTGTCAGCGTGTATCACTGTGTGTGTGTGTCAGTGTATGTCACTGTGTGTGTATGTGTCAGTGTGTATCACTGTGTCTATGTGGGTCAGTGTGTAACACTGTGTGCGTGTCATCATGTGTGTGTGGGTCAGTTTGTGTCACTGTGTTTCTGTGGGTCAGTGTGCATCACTGTGTGTGTGTGCGTGTGTGTATCACTGTGTATCACTGTGTGTGTGTGTGTGTTTAGGTGTGCAACAGTGTGTGTTGTTCAGTGTGTATCACTGTGTGTGTGTGTCACTGTGTATCACTGTGTGTCAGTGTGCATCACTGTGTGTGTGTGTCAGTGTGTATCACCGTGTGTGTGTGTGTCAGTGTGTATCACTGAGTGTGTGTGGGTCAGTGTGTATCACTGTGTGTGTGTATGACAGTGTGTATCACTGTGTGTGTGCGTGTGTCAGTGTGTATCACTGTGTGTGTGTGGGTCAGTGTGTATCACTGAGTGTGTGTGGGTCAGTGTGTATCACTGTGTGTGTGTGTCAGTGTGTATCACTGTGTGTGTGTGTCAGTGTGTATCACTGTGTGTGTGTGGGTCAGTGTGTATCACTGTGTGTGTATGTGTCAGTGTGTATCACTGTGTGTGCGTGTCAGTGTGTATCACTGTATGTGTGTGTGTCAGCGTGTATCACTGTGTGTGTGTGTCAGTGTATGTCACTGTGTGTGTATGTGTCAGTGTGTATCACTGTGTCTATGTGGGTCAGTGTGTAACACTGTGTGCTTGTCATCATGTGTGTGTGGGTCAGTTTGTGTCACTGTGTTTCTGTGGGTCAGTGTGCATCACTGTGTGTGTGTGCGTGTGTGTATCACTGTGTATCACTGTGTGTGTGTGTGTGTTTAGGTGTGCAACAGTGTGTGTTGTTCAGTGTGTATCACTGTGTGTGTGTGTCACTGTGTATCAATGTGTGTCAGTGTGCATCACTGTGTGTGTGTGTCAGTGTGTATCACCGTGTGTGTGTGTGTCAGTGTGTATCACTGAGTGTGTGTGGGTCAGTGTGTATCACTGTGTGTGTGTGTATGACAGTGTGTATCACTGTGTGTGTGTGTGTGTCAGTGTGTATCACCGTGTGTGTGTGTGTCAGTGTGTATCACTGTCTGTGTGTCACTGTGTGTGTGTGTGTGTGTGTGTGTGTGTGTCAATGTGTAACACTGGGTGTGTTTGTGTCAGTGTGTATCACTGTGTGTGTGTCAGTGTGTATCACTGTGTGTGTGTGTCAGTGTGTATCACTGTGTGTGTGTGTCAGTGCGTGTCATTATGTGTGTGTCAGTGTGTATCACTGCGTGTGTGAGCGACAGTGTCACTGTGTGTGAGTGTGTGTGTCAGTGTGCATCACTGTGTGTGTGTGTCAGTGTGTATCACTGTGTGTGTGTGTGAGAGAGTCAGTGTGTGTCACTGTGTGTGTGTCAGTGTGTATCACTGTGTGTGATTGTCAGTGTGTATCACTGTGTGTGTGTGTGTGGGTCAGTGTGTGTCAATGTGTGTGTGTGGGTCAGTGTGTATCACTGTGTGTGTGTGTCAGTGTGTGTCACTGTATGTGTGCGTGTCAGTGTGTGTCACTGTGTGTGTGTCAGTGTGTATCACTGTGTGTGTGTCAATGTGTCCCACTGTGTGTGTGCGCGTCAATGTGTGTCACTGTGTGTGTGTCAGTGTGTCTCACTGTGTGTGTGCGTGTCAGTGTGTATCACTGTGTGTGTGTGTGTGTGTGTGTCAGTGTGTATCACTGTGTGTTTTTGTCAGTGTGTATCACTGTGTGTGTGTGTATCAGTGTGTGTGAGGCTCAGTGCCGATGTGTGTGTCAGTGTGTGTCACTGTGTGTGTGAGTGTGTGTGTCAGTGTGCATCACTGTGTGTGTGTGTCAGTGTGATTCACTGTCTGTGTGTCACTGTGTGTGTGTGTGTGTCAATGTGTATCACTGGGTGTGTGTGTGTCAGTGTGTATCACTGTGTGTGTGTGCCAGTTCGTGTCATTGTGTGTGTGTCAGTGTGTATCACTGTGTGTGTGTGTGTGTGTGTCAGTGATTATCAATGTGTGTGTGTGTGGGTCAATGTTTATCACTGTGTGAGTGTGGGTCAGTGTGTGTCACTGTGTGTGTGTCAGTATGTATCACTGTGTGTGTGTGTCAGTGTGTATCACTGTGTGTGTGTCACTGTGCGTGTCAGTGTGCGTCAGTGTGTGTGTGTGTGGGTCAGTGTGTGTCACTGTGTGTGTCAGTATGTATCACTGTGTGTGTGTCAGTGTGTATCACTGTGTGTGTGTCACCTTGCGTGTCAGTGTGTGTCACTGTGTGTGTGTCACTGTGTGTGTGTGTCAGTGTGTATCACTGTGTGTGTGTGTCAGTGTGTGTCAATGTGTGTGTGTGGGTCAGTGTGTATCACTGTGTGTGTGTCAGTGTGTGTCACTGTGTGTGTGTGTCAGTGTGTCTCACTGTGTGTGTGCGTGTCAGTGTGTCACTGTGTGTGTGTCAGTGTGTCTCACTGTGTGTGTGCGTGTCAGTGTGTCACTGTGTGTGTGTCAGTGTGTCTCACTGTGTGTGTGCGTGACAGTGTGTGTCACTGTGTGTGTGTGTGTGTGCGTCAGTGTGTATCACTGTGTGTGTGTGTGTGTGTGTCAGTGTGTATCACTGTGTGTTTTTGTCAGTGTGTGTCACTGTGTGTGTGTGTATCAGTGTGTGTGAGGGTCATTGCCGATATGTGTGTCAGTGTGTGTCACTGTGTGTGTGTGTCAGTGTGTACCACTGTCTGTGTGTCACTTTGTGTGTGTCACTGTGTGTGTGTGTCAGTGTGTATCACTGTCTGTGTGTCACTGTGTGTGTGTGTGTCAATGTGTATCACTGGGTGTGTGTGTGTGTCAGTGTGTATCACTGTGTGTGTGTGTCAGTGCGTGTCATTGTGTGTGTGTCAGTGTGTATCACTGTGTGTGTGTCAGCGTGTATCACTGCGTGTGTGAGCGACAGTGTCACTGTGTGTGAGTGTGTGTGTCAGTGTGCATCACTGTGTGTGTGTGTGTGTGTGTGTGTGTGTGTGTGTGTGGGTCAGTGCGTATCACTGTGTGTGTGGGTCAGTTTCTGTCACTGTGTGTGTCAGTATGTATCACTGTGTGTGTGTGTCAGTGTGTATCACTGTGTGTGTGTGTCAGTGCGTATCACTGTGGTGTCAGTGTGTATCACTGTGTGCGTGTGTCAGTGTGTATCACTGCGTGTGTGAGGGACAGTGTCACTGTGTGTGTGTGTGTCAGTGTGTATCACTGTGTGTGTGTGTGTGTCAGTGTGTCAGTGTGTGTCACTGCGTGTGTGTGTCAGAGTGTGTGTGTGTCAGTGTGTATCACTGTGTGTGTGTTTGTGTGTGTGTGTGTCAGTGTGTATCACTGTGTGTGTGGGTCAGTGTGTGTCACTGTATGTGTGTGTGTGTGTCAGTGTGTATCACTGTGTGTGTGGGTCAGTGTGTGTCACTGTGTGCGTGTCAGTGTGTATCACTGTGTGTGTGTGTGGGTCAGTGTGTGTCACTGTGTGTGTCAGTCTGTATCACTGTGTGTGTGTGTGTCAGTGTGTATCACTGTGTGTGTATGTGTCAGTGTGTATCACTGTGTGTGTGTGTGTGTGTCAGTTTGTATCACTGTGTGTGTATGTGTCAGTGTGTATCACTGTGTGTGTGTGTCAGTGTGTATCACTGTGTGTGTGCGTGTGTCAGTGTGTATCACTGTGTGTGTGTGGGTCAGTGTGTATCACTGTGTGTGTATGTGTCAGTGTGTATCACTGTGTGTGTGTGTCAGTGTGTATCACTGTGTGTGTGTGTGTCAGTGTGTATCACTGTGTGTGTGTGGGTCAGTGTGTATCACTGTGTGTGTATGTGTCAGTGTGTATCACTGTGTGTGCGTGTCAGTGTGTATCACTGTATGTGTGTGTGTCAGCGTGTATCACTGTGTGTGTGTGTCAGTGTATGTCACTGTGTGTGTATGTGTCAGTGTGTATCACTGTGTCTATGTGGGTCAGTGTGTAACACTGTGTGCGTGTCATCATGTGTGTGTGGGTCAGTTTGTGTCACTGTGTTTCTGTGGGTCAGTGTGCATCACTGTGTGTGTATGCGTGTGTGTATCACTGTGTATCACTGTGTGTGTGTGTGTGTTTAGGTGTGCAACAGTGTGTGTTGTTCAGTGTGTATCACTGTGTGTGTGTGTCACTGTGTATCACTGTGTGTCAGTGTGCATCACTGTGTGTGTGTGTGTGTGTCAGTGTGTATCACCGTGTGTGTGTGTGTCAGTGTGTATCACTGAGTGTGTGTGGGTCAGTGTGTATCACTGTGTGTGTGTATGACAGTGTGTATCACTGTGTGTGTGCGTGTGTCAGTGTGTATCACTGTGTGTGTGTGGGTCAGTGTGTATCACTGAGTGTGTGTGGGTCAGTGTGTATCACTGTGTGTGTGTGTCAGTGTGTATCACTGTGTGTGTGTGTCAGTGTGTATCACTGTGTGTGTGTGGGTCAGTGTGTATCACTGTGTGTGTATGTGTCAGTGTGTATCACTGTGTGTGCGTGTCAGTGTGTATCACTGTATGTGTGTGTGTCAGCGTGTATCACTGTGTGTGTGTGTCAGTGTATGTCACTGTGTGTGTATGTGTCAGTGTGTATCACTGTGTCTATGTGGGTCAGTGTGTAACACTGTGTGCGTGTCATCATGTGTGTGTGGGTCAGTTTGTGTCACTGTGTTTCTGTGGGTCAGTGTGCATCACTGTGTGTGTGTGCGTGTGTGTATCACTGTGTATCACTGTGTGTGTGTGTGTGTTTAGGTGTGCAACAGTGTGTGTTGTTCAGTGTGTATCACTGTGTGTGTGTGTCACTGTGTATCACTGTGTGTCAGTGTGCATCACTGTGTGTGTGTGTGTGTGTCAGTGTGTATCACCGTGTGTGTGTGTGTCAGTGTGTATCACTGAGTGTGTGTGGGTCAGTGTGTATCACTGTGTGTGTGTGTATGACAGTGTGTATCACTGTGTGTGTGTGTGTGTCAGTGTGTATCACCGTGTGTGTGTGTGTCAGTGTGTATCACTGTCTGTGTGTCACTGTGTGTGTGTGTGTGTGTGTGTGTGTGTGTGTCAATGTGTAACACTGGGTGTGTTTGTGTCAGTGTGTATCACTGTGTGTGTGTCAGTGTGTATCACTGTGTGTGTGTGTCAGTGTGTATCACTGTGTGTGTGTGTCAGTGCGTGTCATTATGTGTGTGTCAGTGTGTATCACTGCGTGTGTGAGCGACAGTGTCACTGTGTGTGAGTGTGTGTGTCAGTGTGCATCACTGTGTGTGTGTGTCAGTGTGTATCACTGTGTGTGTGTGTGAGAGAGTCAGTGTGTGTCACTGTGTGTGTGTCAGTGTGTATCACTGTGTGTGATTGTCAGTGTGTATCACTGTGTGTGTGTGTGTGGGTCAGTGTGTGTCAATGTGTGTGTGTGGGTCAGTGTGTATCACTGTGTGTGTGTGTCAGTGTGTGTCACTGTATGTGTGCGTGTCAGTGTGTGTCACTGTGTGTGTGTCAGTGTGTATCACTGTGTGTGTGTCAATGTGTCCCACTGTGTGTGTGCGCGTCAATGTGTGTCACTGTGTGTGTGTCAGTGTGTCTCACTGTGTGTGTGCGTGTCAGTGTGTATCACTGTGTGTGTGTGTGTGTGTGTGTCAGTGTGTATCACTGTGTGTTTTTGTCAGTGTGTATCACTGTGTGTGTGTGTATCAGTGTGTGTGAGGCTCAGTGCCGATGTGTGTGTCAGTGTGTGTCACTGTGTGTGTGAGTGTGTGTGTCAGTGTGCATCACTGTGTGTGTGTGTCAGTGTGATTCACTGTCTGTGTGTCACTGTGTGTGTGTGTGTGTCAATGTGTATCACTGGGTGTGTGTGTGTCAGTGTGTATCACTGTGTGTGTGTGCCAGTTCGTGTCATTGTGTGTGTGTCAGTGTGTATCACTGTGTGTGTGTGTGTGTGTGTCAGTGATTATCAATGTGTGTGTGTGTGGGTCAATGTTTATCACTGTGTGAGTGTGGGTCAGTGTGTGTCACTGTGTGTGTGTCAGTATGTATCACTGTGTGTGTGTGTCAGTGTGTATCACTGTGTGTGTGTCACTGTGCGTGTCAGTGTGCGTCAGTGTGTGTGTGGGTCAGTGTGTGTCACTGTGTGTGTCAGTATGTATCACTGTGTGTGTGTCAGTGTGTATCACTGTGTGTGTGTCACCTTGCGTGTCAGTGTGTGTCACTGTGTGTGTGTCACTGTGTGTGTGTGTCAGTGTGTATCACTGTGTGTGTGTGTCAGTGTGTGTCAATGTGTGTGTGTGGGTCAGTGTGTATCACTGTGTGTGTGTCAGTGTGTGTCACTGTGTGTGTGTGTCAGTGTGTCTCACTGTGTGTGTGCGTGTCAGTGTGTCACTGTGTGTGTGTCAGTGTGTCTCACTGTGTGTGTGCGTGTCAGTGTGTCACTGTGTGTGTGTCAGTGTGTCTCACTGTGTGTGTGCGTGACAGTGTGTGTCACTGTGTGTGTGTGTGTGTGCGTCAGTGTGTATCACTGTGTGTGTGTGTGTGTGTGTCAGTGTGTATCACTGTGTGTTTTTGTCAGTGTGTGTCACTGTGTGTGTGTGTATCAGTGTGTGTGAGGGTCATTGCCGATATGTGTGTCAGTGTGTGTCACTGTGTGTGTGTGTCAGTGTGTACCACTGTCTGTGTGTCACTTTGTGTGTGTCACTGTGTGTGTGTGTCAGTGTGTATCACTGTCTGTGTGTCACTGTGTGTGTGTGTGTCAATGTGTATCACTGGGTGTGTGTGTGTGTCAGTGTGTATCACTGTGTGTGTGTGTCAGTGCGTGTCATTGTGTGTGTGTCAGTGTGTATCACTGTGTGTGTGTCAGCGTGTATCACTGCGTGTGTGAGCGACAGTGTCACTGTGTGTGAGTGTGTGTGTCAGTGTGCATCACTGTGTGTGTGTGTGTGTGTGTGTGTGTGTGTGTGTGGGTCAGTGCGTATCACTGTGTGTGTGGGTCAGTTTCTGTCACTGTGTGTGTCAGTATGTATCACTGTGTGTGTGTGTCAGTGTGTATCACTGTGTGTGTGTGTCAGTGCGTATCACTGTGCGTGTCAGTGTGTATCACTGTGTGCGTGTGTCAGTGTGTATCACTGCGTGTGTGAGGGACAGTGTCACTGTGTGTGTGTGTGTCAGTGTGTATCACTGTGTGTGTGTGTGTGTCAGTGTGTCAGTGTGTGTCACTGCGTGTGTGTGTCAGAGTGTGTGTGTGTCAGTGTGTATCACTGTGTGTGTGTTTGTGTGTGTGTGTGTCAGTGTGTATCACTGTGTGTGTGGGTCAGTGTGTGTCACTGTATGTGTGTGTGTGTGTCAGTGTGTATCACTGTGTGTGTGGGTCAGTGTGTGTCACTGTGTGCGTGTCAGTGTGTATCACTGTGTGTGTGTGTGGGTCAGTGTGTGTCACTGTGTGTGTCAGTCTGTATCACTGTGTGTGTGTGTGTCAGTGTGTATCACTGTGTGTGTATGTGTCAGTGTGTATCACTGTGTGTGCGTGTCAGTGTGTATCACTGTATGTGTGTGTGTCAGCGTGTATCACTGTGTGTGTGTGTCAGTGTATGTCACTGTGTGTGTATGTGTCAGTGTGTATCACTGTGTCTATGTGGGTCAGTGTGTAACACTGTGTGCGTGTCATCATGTGTGTGTGGGTCAGTTTGTGTCACTGTGTTTCTGTGGGTCAGTGTGCATCACTGTGTGTGTGTGCGTGTGTGTATCACTGTGTATCACTGTGTGTGTGTGTGTGTTTAGGTGTGCAACAGTGTGTGTTGTTCAGTGTGTATCACTGTGTGTGTGTGTCACTGTGTATCACTGTGTGTCAGTGTGCATCACTGTGTGTGTGTGTGTGTGTCAGTGTGTATCACCGTGTGTGTGTGTGTCAGTGTGTATCACTGAGTGTGTGTGGGTCAGTGTGTATCACTGTGTGTGTGTATGACAGTGTGTATCACTGTGTGTGTGCGTGTGTCAGTGTGTATCACTGTGTGTGTGTGGGTCAGTGTGTATCACTGAGTGTGTGTGGGTCAGTGTGTATCACTGTGTGTGTGTGTCAGTGTGTATCACTGTGTGTGTGTGTCAGTGTGTATCACTGTGTGTGTGTGTGTCAGTGTGTATCACTGTGTGTGTGTGTCAGTGTGTATCACTGTGTGTGTGTGTCAGTGCGTGTCATTATGTGTGTGTCAGTGTGTATCACTGCGTGTGTGAGCGACAGTGTCACTGTGTGTGAGTGTGTGTGTCAGTGTGCATCACTGTGTGTGTGTGTCAGTGTGTATCACTGTGTGTGTGTGTGAGAGAGTCAGTGTGTGTCACTGTGTGTGTGTCAGTGTGTATCACTGTGTGTGATTGTCAGTGTGTATCACTGTGTGTGTGTGTGTGGGTCAGTGTGTGTCAATGTGTGTGTGTGGGTCAGTGTGTATCACTGTGTGTGTGTGTCAGTGTGTGTCACTGTATGTGTGCGTGTCAGTGTGTGTCACTGTGTGTGTGTCAGTGTGTATCACTGTGTGTGTGTCAATGTGTCCCACTGTGTGTGTGCGCGTCAATGTGTGTCACTGTGTGTGTGTCAGTGTGTCTCACTGTGTGTGTGCGTGTCAGTGTGTATCACTGTGTGTGTGTGTGTGTGTGTGTCAGTGTGTATCACTGTGTGTTTTTGTCAGTGTGTATCACTGTGTGTGTGTGTATCAGTGTGTGTGAGGCTCAGTGCCGATGTGTGTGTCAGTGTGTGTCACTGTGTGTGTGAGTGTGTGTGTCAGTGTGCATCACTGTGTGTGTGTGTCAGTGTGATTCACTGTCTGTGTGTCACTGTGTGTGTGTGTGTGTCAATGTGTATCACTGGGTGTGTGTGTGTCAGTGTGTATCACTGTGTGTGTGTGCCAGTTCGTGTCATTGTGTGTGTGTCAGTGTGTATCACTGTGTGTGTGTGTGTGTGTGTCAGTGATTATCAATGTGTGTGTGTGTGGGTCAATGTTTATCACTGTGTGAGTGTGGGTCAGTGTGTGTCACTGTGTGTGTGTCAGTATGTATCACTGTGTGTGTGTGTCAGTGTGTATCACTGTGTGTGTGTCACTGTGCGTGTCAGTGTGCGTCAGTGTGTGTGTGTGTGTGTGGGTCAGTGTGTGTCACTGTGTGTGTCAGTATGTATCACTGTGTGTGTGTCAGTGTGTATCACTGTGTGTGTGTCACCTTGCGTGTCAGTGTGTGTCACTGTGTGTGTGTCACTGTGTGTGTGTGTCAGTGTGTATCACTGTGTGTGTGTGTCAGTGTGTGTCAATGTGTGTGTGTGGGTCAGTGTGTATCACTGTGTGTGTGTCAGTGTGTGTCACTGTGTGTGTGTGTCAGTGTGTCTCACTGTGTGTGTGCGTGTCAGTGTGTCACTGTGTGTGTGTCAGTGTGTCTCACTGTGTGTGTGCGTGTCGGTGTGTCACTGTGTGTGTGTCAGTGTGTCTCACTGTGTGTGTGCGTGACAGTGTGTGTCACTGTGTGTGTGTGTGTGTGCGTCAGTGTGTATCACTGTGTGTGTGTGTGTGTGTGTCAGTGTGTATCACTGTGTGTTTTTGTCAGTGTGTGTCACTGTGTGTGTGTGTATCAGTGTGTGTGAGGGTCATTGCCGATATGTGTGTCAGTGTGTGTCACTGTGTGTGTGAGTGTGTGTGTCAGTGTGCATCAATGTGTGTGTGTGGGTCAGTGTGAATCACTGTGTGTGTGTGTCAGTGTGTACCACTGTCTGTGTGTCACTTTGTGTGTGTCACTGTGTGTGTGTGTCAGTGTGTATCACTGTCTGTGTGTCACTGTGTGTGTGTGTGTCAATGTGTATCACTGGGTGTGTGTGTGTGTCAGTGTGTATCACTGTGTGTGTGTGTCAGTGCGTGTCATTGTGTGTGTGTCAGTGTGTATCACTGTGTGTGTGTCAGCGTGTATCACTGCGTGTGTGAGCGACAGTGTCACTGTGTGTGAGTGTGTGTGTCAGTGTGCATCACTGTGTGTGTGTGTGTGTGTGTGTGTGTGTGTGTGTGGGTCAGTGCGTATCACTGTGTGTGTGGGTCAGTTTCTGTCACTGTGTGTGTCAGTATGTATCACTGTGTGTGTGTGTCAGTGTGTATCACTGTGTGTGTGTGTCAGTGCGTATCACTGTGCGTGTCAGTGTGTATCACTGTGTGCGTGTGTCAGTGTGTATCACTGCGTGTGTGAGGGACAGTGTCACTGTGTGTGTGTGTGTCAGTGTGTCAGTGTGTGTCACTGCGTGTGTGTGTCAGAGTGTGTGTGTGTCAGTGTGTATCACTGTGTGTGTGTTTGTGTGTGTGTGTGTCAGTGTGTATCACTGTGTGTGTGGGTCAGTGTGTGTCACTGTGTGTGTGTGTGTGTGTCAGTGTGTATCACTGTGTGTGTGGGTCAGTGTGTGTCACTGTGTGCGTGTCAGTGTGTATCACTGTGTGTGTGTGTGGGTCAGTGTGTGTCACTGTGTGTGTGTCAGTCTGTATCACTGTGTGTGTGTGTGTCAGTGTGTATCACTGTGTGTGTATGTGTCAGTGTGTATCACTGTGTGTGTGTGTGTGTGTCAGTGTGTATCACTGTGTGTGTATGTGTCAGTGTGTATCACTGTGTGTGTGTGTCAGTGTGTATCACTGTGTGTGTGCGTGTGTCAGTGTGTATCACTGTGTGTGTGTGGGTCAGTGTGTATCACTGTGTGTGTATGTGTCAGTGTGTATCACTGTGTGTGTGTGTCAGTGTGTATCACTGTGTGTGTGTGTGTCAGTGTGTATCACTGTGTGTGTGTGGGTCAGTGTGTATCACTGTGTGTGTATGTGTCAGTGTGTATCACTGTGTGTGCGTGTCAGTGTGTATCACTGTATGTGTGTGTGTCAGCGTGTATCACTGTGTGTGTGTGTCAGTGTATGTCACTGTGTGTGTATGTGTCAGTGTGTATCACTGTGTCTATGTGGGTCAGTGTGTAACACTGTGTGCGTGTCATCATGTGTGTGTGGGTCAGTTTGTGTCACTGTGTTTCTGTGGGTCAGTGTGCATCACTGTGTGTGTGTGCGTGTGTGTATCACTGTGTATCACTGTGTGTGTGTGTGTGTTTAGGTGTGCAACAGTGTGTGTTGTTCAGTGTGTATCACTGTGTGTGTGTGTCACTGTGTATCACTGTGTGTCAGTGTGCATCACTGTGTGTGTGTGTGTGTGTCAGTGTGTATCACCGTGTGTGTGTGTGTCAGTGTGTATCACTGAGTGTGTGTGGGTCAGTGTGTATCACTGTGTGTGTGTGTATGACAGTGTGTATCACTGTGTGTGTGCGTGTGTCAGTGTGTATCACTGTGTGTGTGTGGGTCAGTGTGTATCACTGAGTGTGTGTGGGTCAGTGTGTATCACTGTGTGTGTGTGTCAGTGTGTATCACTGTGTGTGTGTGTCAGTGTGTATCACTGTGTGTGTGTGGGTCAGTGTGTATCACTGTGTGTGTATGTGTCAGTGTGTATCACTGTGTGTGCGTGTCAGTGTGTATCACTGTATGTGTGTGTGTCAGCGTGTATCACTGTGTGTGTGTGTCAGTGTATGTCACTGTGTGTGTATGTGTCAGTGTGTATCACTGTGTCTATGTGGGTCAGTGTGTAACACTGTGTGCGTGTCATCATGTGTGTGTGGGTCAGTTTGTGTCACTGTGTTTCTGTGGGTCAGTGTGCATCACTGTGTGTGTGTGCGTGTGTGTATCACTGTGTATCACTGTGTGTGTGTGTGTGTTTAGGTGTGCAACAGTGTGTGTTGTTCAGTGTGTATCACTGTGTGTGTGTGTCACTGTGTATCACTGTGTGTCAGTGTGCATCACTGTGTGTGTGTGTGTGTGTCAGTGTGTATCACCGTGTGTGTGTGTGTCAGTGTGTATCACTGAGTGTGTGTGGGTCAGTGTGTATCACTGTGTGTGTGTGTATGACAGTGTGTATCACTGTGTGTGTGTGTGTGTCAGTGTGTATCACCGTGTGTGTGTGTGTCAGTGTGTATCACTGAGTGTGTGTGGGTCAGTGTGTATCACTGTGTGTGTGTGTATGACAGTGTGTATCACTGTGTGTCAGTGTGTATCACTGTGTGTGTGAGTGTGTGGGTCAGTGTGCATCACTGTGTGTGTGTGTGTCAGTGTGTATCCCTGTCTGTGTGGGGGTCAGTGTGTATCACTGTGTGTGTGTGGGTCAGTGTGTATCACTGTGTGTCAGTGTGCATCACTGTGTGTGTGTGTGTCAGTGTGTATCACTGTGTGAGGGGGGTCAGTGTGTATCACTGTGTGTGTGTGGGTCAATGTGTATCACTGTGGGTGTGTGGGTCAGTGAGTATCACTGTGTGAGGGGGGTCAGTGTGTATCACTGTGGGTGTGTGGGTCAGTGTGTATCACTGTGTTTGTGTGGGTCAGTGGTGTGTCACTGTGTGTGTGTGGGTCAGTGTATGTCACTGTGTGTTTGTGTGGGTCCGTGTGCATCATAGTTTGTGTGTGTGTGTGTGTGTGTGTGTGTGGGTGTGTATCAGTGTGTGTTTGTGTGTGTCAGTGTGTTTCACTGTGTGTGTGTTTGGTCAGTGTGTATCACTGTGTGCGGGGGACAGTGTGTATCACTGTGTGTGTTTGTGTCAGTGTGTGTCACTGTGTTTGCGTGTGTCAGTGAGTATCACTGTGTGCGTGTGTGTCACTGTATGCCACTGTGTGTGTGTGTGTCAGTGTGTATCACTGTGTGTGTGTGGGTCAGTGTGGATCACTGTGTGTGTGTGTGTGTGTCAGTGTGTATCACTGTGTGTGTGTCAGTGTGTGTCAATGTGTGTGTGTGGGTCAGTGTGTATCAGTGTGTGTGTGGGGGTCAGTGTGTATCACTGTGTATGTGTGTGTGTGAGTCAGTGTGCATCACTGTGTGTGTGGGTCAGTGTGTATCACTGTGTGTGTGTCACTGTGTGTGTGTGTCACTGTGTGTGTGTGTCAGTGTGTGCCACTGTGTGTGTGTGCGTCAGTGTGCATCACTGTGTGTGTGTGTCAGTGTGCATCACTGTGTGTGTGTCACTGTGTGTGTGTGTCACTGTGTGTGTGTGTGTCACTGTGTGCCACTGTGTGTGTGTGCGTCAGTGTGTCTCACTGTGTGAGTGTGTCAGTGTGCATCACTGTGTGTGTGTGTGTGTGTCAGTGTGTGTCACTGTGTGTGTGTGCGTCAGTGTGCATCACTGTGTGTGTGTGTCAGTGTGCATCACTGTGTGTGTGTCACTGTGTGTGTGTGTCACTGTGTGTGTGTGTGTCACTGTGTGCCACTGTGTGTGTGTGCGTCAGTGTGTCTCACTGTGTGAGTGTGTCAGTGTGCATCACTGTGTGTGTGTGTGTGTGTCAGTGTGTGTCACTGTGTGTGTGTCAGTGTGTGTCACTGTGTGTGTGCGTGTCAGTGTGTATCACTGTGTGTGTGTGTGTCAGTGTGCATCACTGTGTGTGTGTGTGTGTCAGTGTGTATCACTGTGTGTGTGTGTCAGTGTGTATCACTGTGTGTGTGTGTGTCAGTGTGCATCACTGTGTGTGTGTGTGTCAGTGTGTATCACTGTGTGCGTGTGTCAAAGTGTGTGTGTGTGTGTCAGTGTGCATCACTGTGTGCGGGGGGCAGTGTGTATCAGTGTGTATCACCGTGTGTGTGCCACTGTGTGTGTGTCACTGTGTGTGTGTGTGTGTGTGTCAGTGTGCATCACTTTGTGTGTGTGGGTCAGTGTGTATCACTGTGTGTGGGGGGGTCAGTGTGTATCACTGTGTGAGTGTGTGTCAGTGTGTATCACTGTGTGTCTGTGTGTCAGTGTGCATCACTGTATGTCTGTGGGTCAGTGTGCATCACTGTCTGTGTGTGGGTCAGTGTGTATTACTGTGTGTGTGTGTGTGTGTGTGTGTGGGTGGGTCAGTGTGTATTACTGTGTGTGTGTGTCAGTGTGTGTGTGTGTGTCAGTGTGTATCACTGTGTGTGTCTGTGTGTGTATATATATATATTATACATATATAATCCATATCAGTGTGGATGTGTTTGTGTGTGCGCGTGTTGTCCCAAATCTGGAGATTTCCCAGTCTTCTTGGGTTGGATTGGGGGAAGGCTAACTTTATTGGGATCAGGCAGAAATTGGCAGCTCTTGATTGGGAGAGGTTGTTTGAGGGTAAATCCACATCTGGTATGTGGCAGTCTTTTAAGGAACGGTTGTTAGGGCTACAGGACAAGCATGTGCCTGTAAAAAAGAAGGATAGGAAGGGTAGGATTAGAGAACCGTGGATAACCAGGAAAATTGAGGGACTGGTCAAAAGGAAAAGAGAGGCGTATGTTAGGTCCAAGCAGCTAAAAACGGAGGGAGCTCTGGAGGAGTACAATGAAAGGAGGAAAATACTCAAACGGGGAATTAGAAGAGCAAAAAGGGGTCATGAAATGTTCTTGGCAGACAGGATTAAGGAGAATCCCAAGGCATTTTATTCATATGTTAGGAACAAAAGGGTTGTTAGGGAAAAAATCGGACCTTCCAGGGACAAAAGTGGGGACTTATGCTTGGAGCCCAAAAAAAGTAGGGGAGATCCTAAATGAATACTTTGCGTCGGTATTCACAAAGGAGAGGGATGTGTTGACTGGGAGTGTCTCGGAGGGGAGTGTTGAACCGTTGGAGAAAATCTCCATTACAAAGGAGGAGGTGTTAGGTTTGTTAGAGAATATAAAGACTGACAAATCCCCAGGGCCTGATGGAATCTATCCAAGGCTGCTCAGGGAGACGAGAGGTGAAATCGTTGTGCCTCTGACGCAAATCTTTGTCTCGTCACTGGACACAGGTGAGGTCCCAGAGGATTGGAGGATAGCAAATGTGGTCCCGTTATTTAAGAAGGGTAGGAAGGATAACCCGGGTAATTATAGGCCCCTGAGCTTGACGTCCGTGGTGGGGAAGTTGTTGGAGAAGGTTCTTAGAGATAGGATGTATGCGCATTTAGAAAGGAATAAACTCATTAACGATAGTCAGCATGGTTTTGTGAGAGGGAGGTCATGCCTCACTAACCTGGTGGTGTTTTTTGAAGAAGTGACCAAAATGGTTGACGAAGGGCCGTGGATGTTGTCTATATGGACTTTAGTAAAGCGTTTGACAAAGTCCCTCATGGTAGGCTAGTGAAAAAGGTTGGATCCCATGGGATAAAGGGGGAGGTGGCTAGATAGGTGGAGAACTGGCTTGGTCATAGAAGACAGAGGGTGGTAGTGGAAGGGTCTTTTTCCGGCTGGAGGCATGTGACTAGTGGTGTTCCGCAGGGCTCTGTATTGGGACCTCTGCTGTTTGTGATTTATATAAATGATCTGGAAGAAGGAGTAACTGGGGTGATCAGTAAGTTTGCGGACGACACAAAACTGGCAGGACTTGCAGATAGTGAGGAACATTGTCAGAGGCTACAGAAGGATATAGATAGGCTGGAAATTTGGGCAAGGAAATGGCAGATGGAGTTCAATCCTGACAAATGCGAAGTGATGCATTTTGGTGGGAATAATGTAGGGAGGAGCTACACGATAAATGGAAGAACCATAAAGGGTGTAGAGACGCAGAGGGACCTGGGTGTGCAAGTCCACAGATCATTGAAGGTGACGTCACAGGTGGAGAAGGTGGTGAAGAAGGCATATGGCATGCTTGCCTTTATAGGACGGGGCATAGAGTATAAGAGTTGGGGTCTGATGTTGCAGATGTATAGAACGTTGGTTCGGCCGCATTTGGAATACTGCGTCCAGTTCTGGTCGCCACACTACCAGAAGGACGTGGAGGCTTTGGAGAGAGTACAGAGGAGGTTTACCAGGATGTTGCCTGGTATGGAGGGGCTTGGTTATGAGGAGAGATTGGGGAAACTGGGGTTGTTCTCCTTGGAAAGACGGAGGATGAGGGGAGACTTAATAGAGGTGTATAAAATTATGAAAGGCATAGATAGGGTGAACGGTGGGAAGCTTTTCCCCGGGTCGGTGGTGACGTTCACGAGGGGTCATAGGTTCAAGGTGAAGGGGGGGAGGTTTAACACAGATATCAGAAGGACATATTTCACACAGAGGGTCGTGGGGGCCTGGAATGTGTTGCCGGGCAAGGTGGTGGAGGCGGACACACTGGGAACGTTTAAGACTTATCTAGACAGCTATATGAACGGAGTGGGAATGGAGGGATACAAAAGAGTGGTCTAGTCTGGACCAGGGAGCGGCGCGGGCTAATTGTTCCTTGTTTCCCGTTTCAAGGCTTCATTCTATGATCATCTTGCTGGTGCCAGTACAGAGCGAGACTGCGGATAGTTGGGAACCTGTCTCGGGGGCAGGGAATTCATATGGTGTTCGTGGAAGTGGAAATGACTAGGGTTGGGAAGCATTTTCTGATCAGGGCCATTGTGATCTCCTGGACTCGTTTCGATCGCCTCAGGGGGTCGGAGAGGCATTTCCCAGATTTTTTTTCCCCATATTGGCCCTGGGGTTTTTCACTCTGGGTTTTCGCCTCTCCCTGGAGATCACATGGTCTGGAATGGAGGGGTGGGGGTGAGTTAATAGGTTGTAATGAACAAAGCATCGTAGCTGTGAGGGACAGCTCGGTGGATAGGATATTGGTATGTAGATCGGCTGGAAAATTGGGCGGGGATCCTGGATTCAGGATTCAATCCTGGACCGGGGAGCGGCGCGGGCTTGGAGGGCCGAATGGCCTGTTCCTGTGCTGTATTGTTCTTTGTTCTGAGGGGTTAAACTCCCTCTTGAAGTTGAGCGAAACCCTTTTAAAAACATGGCAGTATCTGTAAGGAGCTTTGAGCTTTAACAAAGGGTCACCTGGACTCGAAACGTCAGCTCTTTCCTCTCCTTACAGATGCTGCCAGACATGCTGAGATTTTCCAGCGATTCCTCTTTTGGTTTCAGATTCCAGCAGCCGCAGTAATTTGCTTTTATCCTTTTAAAAACATAATCCATCAGCGCATAGAGATATCACGGATACTGATTCACACAAAGTGAGAGAGACAGAGAGAGTGACAGAGAGAGATACAGAGTGAGAGAGGCAGAAATTCACCACCACCCCCTCCTAGGAATTAGAGTGACAAAAGGCTGAACTTCTAAAACTGAATTGTAAAGGTGTCTGTGCATTCTATTTAATAATTAGCTTCATTGCTGTCTCTCACATTCCTGTTATTTTGGATACAGAACAAACTAATAGACCATTTCGTATGACAGAATTAATTTTCTGTTTGTCATCCACCAAAGGGTTAACATATTTGTGACGAATTGCAAAGCTTGGCTATTTGAACCGCAGGTCTTCAAACTCCAGCCCCCACCGCGTTTGGGGTAATACAGAGACAACAACACACGAGTGTGGCCTGTGGAACAGGCCTCAGTTCATCATCCTCCTCTGGAGAAAATCTCTGGTCCAAGGGTTCCGAGTCACATTTCAGTCTTCAAAATTCAAATTCCTGGGGAGAAGAAATAGAGAAAAATAATTAATTAAATACAAGACCCAGCTCATCACCAATGGGGGGAATCACACAGACTCCGCTCATCGGCAATGGGCTGGCCAGCGATCGAGCTGTCTGGCAAACTGCAGGCTGACAGATCGGGGCCACTGCACATGCGCAGAGTTCAGGAACTGTCAGACTCCGGCCTGAATAGGCCCCGCCCCCCGATCTTTTAATGATATTCACTATTGTGGCCTCTGCGTTGCACAGATTGTGGGAGATTCGAGTCTGAACTCCCACGGAAAAAAAACCAGCGTGATTTACACCAGTTTTCCAGCCAATTCAGCACTTAGAACTTTGTTGGGAGAATCGCCCCCTGGGTCTTGTATCGGCGAGATAGTCAACATCTTTTCCCAAAGGTAGGGGAGTCTAAAACAAGAGGTACAGGTTTAAGGTGAGAGGGGAGAGATACAGAAGGATCCAGAGGGGGGCAAATTTTTCACACAGTGGGTAATGAGTGTCTGGAACAAGCTGCCAGTGGCAATAGCAGAGGTGGGTACAATTTTGTCTGATACAAAGCATTTAGACAGTTACATGGGTAAGATGGGTACAGAGGGATATGGGCCAAATGCGGACAATTGGGACTAGCTTAGTGGTTAAAAAAAGAGTGGTAGGTTGGGTCGAAGGGCCTGTTTCCATGCTGTAAACCTCGATGACTCTGTGACTAACTTTCACAGATACGGGATCTGAAATGTCTCAGGACTGAGCAGCACAGCTCCCACTGGGTACAAATCGTGCTATTTATATGTAATTTATCAAATAACATTTATAACTTAACTCCATGTCTTTACAGCACCTTCTCCTGACCCTCACCACAGAGGGAATGTTTATAATTTGATATTTTATTATTTTGAATCATGTAAATGCAAAGGAGCAGAATTTTAAACAGAAGACCATTCTTTGTGAATGTCTCCAATAGGTCACTTTATCACAGGTCAAACAATGAAGTGGATTGATTTGAATTATTATTGTCACATGTATTCGTATTCAGTGAAAAATATTGTTTCTTGCACGCTTTGCAGACAAAGCATACCGTTCAGAGAGAAGGAAAGGAGAGGATGCAGAATGTAGTGTTACAGTCATAGCTCGGGTGGAGAGAAAGATCAACTTAATGCGAGGTCGGTCCATTCAAAAGTCTGACAGCAGCAGCAGGGAAGAAGCTGTTCTTGAGTCGGTCGGTACGTGACCTCAGACTTTTGTATCTTTTTCCCGACGGAAGAAGGTGGAAGAGAGAATGTCCGGGGTGCGTGGGGTCCTTAATTATGGTGGCTGCTTTGCCGAGGCAGCGGGAAGTGTAGACAGAGTCAATGGATGGGAGGCTGGTTTGTGTGATGGATAGTGTCAAAAGGAGGCTGATATTAACACTGCAATGAAGTTACTGTGAAAATCCCCTAGTCTCCGCACTCCGATGCCTGTTTGGGTTACACTGAGGGAGAATTTAGCACGGCCAATGCACCCTCACCAGCACGTCTTTCGGACTGTGGGAGGAAACTGAAGCGCTGTGGGAGGGGGTGTGCGGGGGAGGGGGCGCGCGGGAGAGGGGGCGTGCGGGGGAGGGGGCGTGCGGGGGAGGGGGCGTGCGGGGGAGGGGGCGCGCGGGGGAGGTGGCGCGCGGGGGAGGGGGCGCACGGGGGAGGGGGCGCGCGGGGGAGGGGGTGTGCGGGGGAGGGGGTGTGCGGGGGAGGGGGTGTGCGTGGGAGGGGGTGAGCGGGGGAGGGGGTGTGCAGGGGAGGGGGTGTGCGGGCGAGGGGGTGTGCGGGGGAGGGGGCATGCGGGGGAGGTGGTGCGGGGGAGGAGGCGTGCGGAAGAGGGGGCGTGCGGGGGAGGGGGCGTGCGGCGGAGGGGGTTTGTGGGGGAGGGGGTGTGTGGGGGGGCGGGGGCGCGTGGGGGTGGGGGTGTGCAGGGGAGGGGGTGTGCGGGGAGGGGGTGTGCGGAAGAGGGGGCGTGCGGGGGAGGGGGCGTGCGGGGGAGGGGGCGTGCGGGGGAGGGGGTTTGTGGGGGAGGGGTTGTGTGGGGGGGGCGCGGGGGAGGGGGTGTGCGGGGGAGGGGGCATGCGGGGGAGGGGGGCTGCGGGGGAAGGGGCGTGCGGAAGAGGGGGTGGGCGGAAGAGAGGGTGTGCGGAAGAGGGGGTGTGCAGGGGATGGGGCGTGGGGGGAGGGGGTGCGTGGGGGGGAGGGGGCGCGCGTGGAAGCGCGGGGGAGCGCGGGGGAGGGGGTGTGCAGGGGAGGGGGCGTGCGGGGGAGGGGGCGTGCGGGGGAGGGGGGGCGCGGGGGAGGGGGCGTGCGGGGGAGGGGGCGCGCGGGGGAGGGGGCGTGCGGGGGAGGGGGCGCGCGGGGGAGCGCGGGGGAGGGGTTTGCGGGGGAGGGGGCGTGTGGGGGAGGGGGCGTGGGAGGAGGGGGGTGCGGGGGAGGGGGAGCGCGGGGGAGGGGGAGCGCGGGGGAGGGGATGCGCGGGGGAGGGGGCGTGCGGGGGAGGGGATGCGCGGGGGAGGAGGGGCGCGGGGGAGGGGGAGCGCGGGGGAGGGGATGCGCGGGGGAGGGGATGCGCGGGGGAGGAGGGGCGCGGGGGAGGGGGCGCGCGGGGGACGGGGCGCGCGGGGGAGGGGGCGCGCGGGGGAGGGGGTGCGCGGGGGACGGGGCGCGCGGGGGAGGGGCAGTGCGGGGGAGGGGGGTTGCGGGGGAGGGGGCGTGCGGGGAGGGGGCGTGCGGGGGAGGGGCCGGGCGGGGGAGGGGGGGCGCGCGGAGGTGGGTGTGTGCGGGGTGGGGGCGCGGGGGAGGGGGCGTGCTGAAGAGAGGGTGTGCGCAAGAGGGGGCGTGGGGGGGAGGGGGCGTGTGGGGGGAGGGGGCGCGCGGGGGAGCGCGGGGGAGGGTGTGTGCGGGGGAGGGGGTGGCGCGGGGGAGCGCGCGGGAGGGGGCGTGTGGGGGAGGGGGCGTGCGGGGGAGGGGGCGCGCGGGAGATGGGGCGCGCGGGGAACGGGGCGCGCGGGGGAGGGGGCGTGCGGGGGAGGGGGTGTGCGGGGGAGGGGGTGTGAGGAAGAGGGGGCGTGCGGGGGAGGGGGCGTGCGGGGGATGGGGGGTGTTGGGGGGTAGGGGGCGCGCGGGGGAGCGCGGGAGAGGGGTTTGCGGGGGAGGGGCCTGTGGGGGAGGGGGCGTGAGGGAGAGGGGTGTGTGGGGGAGTGGGCACGTGGGGGAGGGGGCGTACGGGGGAGGGGGCGTGCGGGGGAGGGGGCGTGCGGGGGAGGGGGCGTGCGGGGGAGGGGGGGTGCGGGGGAGGGGGCGTGCGGGGGAGGGGGAGCGCGGGGGAGGGGGCGCGGGGGGGGGGTGCGGGTGAGGGGGCGCTCGGGGGAGGAGGCGTGCGGGGAGGGGGCTTGCGGGGGAGGGGCCGTGCGGGGGAGGGGGGGCGCACGGAGGGGCTGAGCGGGGGAGTGGCGCGCGGGGGTGGGGGTGGCGGGGTGGGCGCGCGGGGGAGGGGGGTGCGGGGAGCGGTGGTGCGTGGGAGGTGGTGTGCGGGGGAGGGGGCGTGCGGGGGAGGGGGCGTGCGGGGGAGGTGGTGTGCGGGGGAGGGGGGCGCGGGTGAGGGGTGGTGAGGGGGAGGGGGTGTGCGGGGGAGGGGTGGTGCGGGGGAGGTGGTGTGCGGGGGAGTGGGCGTGCGGGGGAGGGGTCGTGCGGGGGAGGGGGCGTGCGGGGGAGGGGGAGTGCGGGGGAGGGGGCGTGCGGGGGAGGGGTGGTGCGGGGGAGGGGTGGTGCGGGGGAGGGGGCGTGCGGGGAGGGGGCGTGGGGGGGAGGGGGCATGTGGGGAAGGGGGCGTGCGGGGGAGGGGGTGTGTGGGGGAGCGCGAGGGAGTGGGCGTGCGGGGGAGGGGTGGTGCGGGGGAGGGGGTGTGCGGGGGAGGGGGCGTGCGGGGGAGGGGTGGTGCGGGGGAGGGGGTGTGCGGGGGAGGGGGCGTGCGGGGGAGGGGTGGTGCGGGGGAGGGGGTGTGCGGGGGAGGGGGCGTGCGGGGGAGGGGGCGCGCGGGGGAGCGCGAGGGAGTGGGCGTGCGGGGGAGGGGGTGTGCGGGGGAGGGGTGGTGCGGGGGAGGGGGTGTTCGGGGGAGGGGGCGTGCGGGGGAGGGGGCGCGCGGGGGCGGGGGCGCGCGGGGGAGGGGGCGCGCGGGGGAGGGGGCGCGCGGGGGACGGTGCGCGCGGGGGAGGGGTCGCGCGGGGGAGGGGGCGCGCGGGGGAGGGGTGGTGCGGGGGAGGGGGTGTGCGGAAGAGGCGGCGTGCGGGGGAGGGGGTGGGCGGAAGAGGGGGCGTGTGGGGGAGGGGGCGTGTGGTGGAGGGGGCGTGCGGGTGAGGGGTCGTGCGGGGGAGGGGGCGTGTGGGGGGGAGGGGGCGTGCGGGGGAGGGTGCGTACGGGGAAGGGGGTCGCGGGGGATGGGGCGTGCGGGGGAGGGGTGGTGCGGGGGAGGGGACGCGGGGGAGGGTTGGTGCGTGGGAGGGGTGGCGCGGGGGAGGGGGTGGCGCGGGGGAGGGGGTGTGCGGGGGAGGGGGGTGCGGGGGAGGGGGGTGCGGGGGAGGGGGGTGCGGGGGAGGAGTGGTGCGGGGGAGGGGTGCTGCGGGGGAGGGGGTGTGCGGGGGAGGGGGTGTGCGGGGGAGGGGGGTGCGGGAGAGGTGTGGGGAGGGGGAGGGGTGGTGCGGGGGAGGGGCTGTGCGGGGGAGGGGCTGTGCGGGGGAGGGGGTCTGCGGGGGAGGGGGGTGCGGGGGAGGTGTGGGGAGGGGGAGGGGGGGTGCGGGGGAGGGGGTCTGCGGGGGAGGGGGGTGCGGGGGAGGTGTGGGGAGGGGGAGGGGGGGTGCGGGGGAGGGGGTGTGCGGGGAGGGGGCGTGCGGGGGAGGGGAGGTGCGGGGGATGGGGGTGCGGGGGCGGGGGCGGGGGCGTGAGGAAGAGGGGGCGTGCGGGGGAGGGGGCGTGCGGGGGACGGGGCGCGCGGGGGCGGGGGCGCGCGGGGGAGGGGGCGTGCGAGGGAGGGGGCGTGCGGGGGACGGGGCGCGCGGGGGAGGGGGCGTGCGGGGGAGGGGGCGCGCGGGGGCGGGGGCGCGCGGGGGAGGGGGCGTGCGGGGGACGGGGCGCGCGGGGGAGGGGGCGTGCGGGGGAGGGGGCGTGCGGGGGAGGGTGTGGGCGGAAGAGGGGGTGGGCGGAAGAGGGGGCGCGCGGGGGAGGGGGCGTGCGGGGGAGGGGGCGTGCGGGGGAGGGGGTGGGCGGAAGAGGGGGTGGGCGGAAGAGGGGGCGTGTGTGGGAGGGGGCGTCTGGGGGAGGGGGCGTGCGGGTGAGGGGTCGTGCGGGGGAGGGGGCGTGTGGGGGAGAGGGGGCGTGCGCTGGAGGGTGCGTACGGGGAAGGGGGTCGCGGGGGAGGGGGGGCGCGGGGGAGGGGGCGTGTGGGGGAGGGGGTGCGGGGAGAGGGGTGCGGGGCAGGGGGTTTGCGGGGCAGGGGGATTGCGGGGGAGGGGGCGTGCGGGGGAGGGGGGCGCGGGGGAGGGGGGTGCGCGGGAGGGGGTGTGCGGGGGAGGGGTGGTGCGGTGGTGGGGGGCGCGGGGGAGGGTTGGTGCGCGGGAGGGGGTGTGCGTGGGATGGGTGGCGCGGGGGAGGGGGTGTGTGGGGGAGGGGGTGTGCGGGGGAGGGGGGTGCGGGGGAGGGGGGTGCGGGGGAGGGGTGGTGCGGGGGAGGGAGTGTGCGTGGGAGGGGTGGTGCAGGGGAGGGGGTGTGCGGGGGAGGGGGGTGCGGAGGAGGTGTGGGGAGGGTGAGGGGTGGTGCGCGGGAGGGGCTGTGCGGGGGAGGGGGTGTGCGGGGGAGGGGGGTGCGGGGGAGGTGTCGGAAGGGGGGGTGCGGTGGAGGGGGTGTGCGGGGGAGGGGTGGTGCGGGGGAGGGGGGGTGCGGGGGTGGGGTGGTGCGGGGGAGGGGGTGTGCGGGGGAAGGGTGCGCGGGGGAGGGGGGGCGCGGGGAGGGGGTGCGCGGGGGAGGGGGGGTGCGGGGGAGGGGGGGGTGCGGGGGTGGGGGTTGCGGGGGAGGTGGGGTGCGGGGGAGGGGACGTGCGGGGGAGGGGGGGCGCGGGGGAGGGGGGGCGCGGGGAGGGGGGGCGCGGGGGAGGGGGGGCGCGGGGGAGGGGTGTGTGGGGGGGGGGTTGTGTGGGGGGGGGTTTTGCGGTTTATTATATTTTATTAAGTTGTCAATTTTTCACGGCCAATCAACCGAAGCCGCACTTTCAGACTGTGGGTGGAAACCGGAGCACCCGGAGAAAACCCATGCAGACACGGGGAGAATGTACAAACTTTGCACAGGCAGTGAGCCAAGCCGGGAATTGAACCTGGCTCTCACCTTCCCACTTTAGAACGCTGTGCACGCGATCAGAGACATCCCTGACCTTGGTACCCGGGAGGTAACAAACCATGCGGGAGTCTCTGTACGGCGTACTGGCCATCATTAATCGAGGGATTGAGTTTAGGAGTTGGGAGATAATGCTGCAGCTTTATAGGACCCTGGTTAGACCCCACTTGGAGTACTGCGCACAGTTCTGGTCACCTCATTACAGGAAAGATGTTGAAGCCATTGAAAGGGTGCAGAGGAGATTTACAAGGATGTTGCCTGGATTGGGGGGCATGCCTTATGAGGATAGGTTGAGGGAGCTTGGTCTCTTCTCCCTGGAGAGACGAAGGATGAGAGGTGACCTGATAGAGGTTTACAAGATGTTGAGAGGTCTGGATAGGGTAGACTCTCAGAGGCTATTTCCAAGGGCTGAAATGGTTGCTACGAGAGGACACAGGTTTAAGGTGCTGGGGGGTAGGTACAGAGGAGATGTCAGGGGTAAGTTTTTCACTCAGAGGGTGGTGGGTGAGTGGAATCGGCTGACGTCGGTGGTGGTGGAGGCAAACTCGTTGGGGTCTTTTAAGAGACTTCTGGATGAGTACATGGGATTTAATGGGATTGAGGGCTATAGATAGGCCTAGAGGTGGGGACGTGATCGGCGCAACTTGTGGGCCGAAGGGCCTGTTTGTGCTGTGGCTTTCTATGTTCTAAAGCTCAGTCCATCATGCAAACCAGCCTCCCATCCATTGACTCTGTCTACACTTCCTGCTGCCTCGGAAAAGCAGCCGGCATAATCAAGGACCCCACACACCCCGCACATTCTCTCTTCCACATTGTTTGTACCTTTTGTTTCATTATTCAGAATAAAAAAAGTATGAAGTCCAATCAGAGTCCCCACACGAGGGACAAACCAGATTCAAGCTGGCAAGACAAGAATCTCCATCCCATCTTGTCTTGATCAAACAAGATGGACGCTGACAGGATGAGGCATTGCAACACCACCCGGACTTGATCTGGGCTTCATCCTGGCCAAAAGGGCAAGATGGCGTTGAAACATTGCATCCGGTAAGGCCTCAGATTAATCTGATTGGCTACCCTGATCGCTTGCTCTACCCTAGCAGAGGCAAATCATTCTCGCAGGCATCAGCACACCCCAAGTGCAATGGGCGAGCCACATCCCCTGTCTGATCACGGTTTCACTCCTGCCACCTTCTTCCATTAGGGGAAAGATATAGAAGTCTGAAATGATGCACCAACCGTCTCAAGAACAGCTTCTTCCCGGCTGCCATGAATGGACCGACCTTACATTCAGTTGATTTTTCTCAGCACCCGAACTATGACTGTAACACTACATTCTGCACCCTCCCCTTTCCTTCTCTATGAACGGTATGCTTTGTCTGTATAACCCGCAAGAAACAATACTTTTCACTGCATACTAATACATGTGACAATAATAAATCAAATCAAATTACCTCCCCTCCCCCATTGGCCTGTCCCCTCCCCCATTGGCCCCTCCCCCTCCCCCATTGGCCCTTCCCCTCCCCCCTCCCCCTCCCCCTTCCCCTCCCCTTTCCCCTCCCCCCTTCCCCTCCCCCTCTC